>NW_007252934.1:0-3127 GCF_000164805.1 Carlito syrichta
ACCTGGAACAACCATGCTGCCCATCAAAAGAGGACTGGATTAAAAAAATGTGGTACATATACACGATGGAATACTACGCAGCCATAAAAAAGAACAAAATCATGAATTTCGCAGCAACCTGGATGGAACTAGAGTCTATAATACTGAGTGACCTCACACAGAAACAAAGATCAGAATATCACATGTTCTCACTCATATAATGGACCTTGAACATCCAATGTAATACTATAAGAAAATGACTGACGGTACTAGGAAACTATGGGGGGGAGGGAGATGGGATTAACAGTAGCAAATATCTGTCTGGGGCTGGGAAAACACCTCTTATCAACAGGGTGTCTGAATGAAACGTAATTGTACACCTAACCCTTAACTGTACCCCACAAAACTATAATAAAAATACTGATTAATTATTAAAAAAAACAAAAAAAACAAAAAAAAAAACATTGTTTTGTTTAAAACCATGTGTTGAATAAAATGTGTTAGTGAACTATATTAAGATGAACACAGAAGAGGTCATGCATTCTTCCTTTTGTTTTAAAGATTATTTCATGGAATCAGAGTGAGTTACTTAACAGAGGACTTCAAGTGCCTGAGGCAGTGGTTCTCTTTCTTGCCTGTACATTGGAATCACCTGGAAAGACTTAACAATCACTGATGGCTCTGTCCCACACTCCAGAGTGTCTGATTTAATTTGTTTGGGGTACAGCTGGACTTTGGGATTTTTAAAAACTTCCAGGTGATTCTAATGTGCAGTTAAGTTTGAGATCCAATGATCTAAAGAATGTCTTTTTCACTATTTCTTATCTTGCAAGAAATTAAGAAAATGGAACAAAAAGGATTTGAATTACTAATAAAACATAGCAAAATTCAGTATATGACCAGAAAAATAAAAAAAAACCCAACTATCCATTTTCACAACTTCCAGGGGATCAGTTTACTAGTACAAAGAAAGAATCCTTCTCCCACAGTAATGCAAACTCCTTTTCTCTTTCACACACACATGCTATATTTTGTCATCCTGATAGACCATAATGACTTGTTCATCTTGCCCATGACCTAAATAAATTGATCTATGTAACCAGAAAAAAGGTACTGGTTCTCTGTCTAAGGAGACCTGGGAAAATGTCTTAGCTAAAGGGGAAAAAAAATTAGTCACAGCAACATATCATTTTCTGATATAGAACAATGTTACACAGCAGGTCCACCCCAATTTCCCTGCTTCCTCAAGTCCAGCCAACAGGGCAGTGCCTCACCTCCTTCTGTTTGCCAGAAATTGCAGGAGCAACTTGATTCTAGTACATGCGTTGAGAAATGAATAAAATAAGTGTCTGGTGCCCTTTTGAGAGGCAGCCTTTCCGGTGTTTCATAAGCCATGAAAATGCCCCAAACTAAAAACCTGTGGATTTTCTGGGTCCTGTATAGTACTGTCTGTCTCCTCACTATCACAACATGAGCCTCTGAAGGGGAGTAAATCTAGGGGTGGAGAATGGGGTGGGAACAGATGGTGGCTGACTGTGTGCCAGTGGCAAGAATGCAGAGGAAGGGAGGATCCATCTACGGGTCAAGGCCATCACACCCCGGGACCTGTCATAGCTGACATTGATTCCTTTGTATCCTTTCAGTTAAAAGCAACACATTTTATTTTGTTTAAGTGACAAGTGGGGGAGATTTTTACTTTTGCTTTTGGTAGTGAAGCAATGTGGTCTGCAGAATAAAGATGAGTCATACACAAAGTCTAGAATCGGGATGCTATGTAGTCTTTCTCTTTCTTGTCCTTCTGAGGGTTATCTGTGGAAACAGACACCATGCATCTGATAGGTAGAATCTGGACTCCTAACAGCTCTCCTGCCTCCTTGTCCCTGGCAAGTCACCCAAGGAACATGTTAAAGACCAGTCATTCCCTCTGAAGTCCTTTGGTGAAAGAAATATAATCCTGGGATTCAGCAGACCATTTATTTGCTCCCTTCCTTTGCTAATGGGGATGATATCATTCACAATCTTCTCTGTATTTCAGCTTTCTGGAGGTGCAGATAATAAAAGCATTGATGACTCTGACACTGTTGAGCAACTGAAAGTTAACCTCATCAGCTATTTCAGTGACTTAAACCTTTTGGAGAAGGATAATATAGCAATTCATTTGGGAAAAAAATTCTTCATGTAATTCCAGAAAGTCAAGTAAGTGCATTTTCTTCATCATTTTCCTACAGAATGCCCTAGGATAATTGTAGAGAATATCCTTTTTCTCAAGTTGCGAATAAACATGCAGTTTCACTTTGCTCCATTGAGCCTCTGAGCTGTGAGGCACACTCGGAATACAACCATGCACGCGTGGACATTGTGGCACAGCCGGGTCAGCATACCCAGCCTTTTTTCCTTTCCCCAGCTGTTTTGGCCCAGGAAATTCACCTTCTAGGTTGAGATGGGTTGCTTTTCTTGTTTATGTTATTTTCTCGTCTTCTTTTATCAAATTAAAATTGTTTTGTGTTCTTCCTGACTTAAAAAATTATTAATAAACTTGGCTTACATTCAAGGAGGATCAGCGAGTGTATATTTAAATTTGGGGCCTGTAATTTTGTCTTCTGTGCACATTGGACTGAAATCTCACAGGAGGGATGAGTCTTCCATATGCATGATCGTATAAATAGCATGGTTTTGTAATATGGGAGTGCAGCAGGCTTAAAATAGCTGGAAGATGTTATGATAATGCTATTTTTTAACTTTATACATCTGTGTAGGGTGAACAACATCTTATTATGTGTACTTTAATGTGTTAACCAAATGCTTAGCAGAAAGTGGTTGTATTTGCTTGGAGGAGCGCAAGCCCAATAAAAAAGCTTTGGCACATTGTTATACAGAGAAGCAGAAATTAGATAAGGAGTTATAGTGCTGGAGAGGCAAGATAACATCCTTAAAACAGTTCAGTTTGATAGCTGGCTAGGCATGCCATGAAAAAAATTGGAGAAAATGCATCTGAAAGGCTACGTGCCAGATGGCTACAGTCTAAATAACAATTTTCTATTGTCCAGGGCTATTCATTTGTCAGCTCTAGAAATTTATCTTTTAAAAACTTCCTATCCAGTTAACGTTTACTTGAGTTGCTTTTTTTTTTTTTTTTTGATAGGTGGAA
>NW_007252934.1:3449-7669 GCF_000164805.1 Carlito syrichta
TGCCCAGGCGGGTCTTGAACCCGCGGGCTCAGGCAATCCACTCACCCCAGCCTCCCAAGGAGCGGGATTACAGCCTGAGCCACTGAGCCCGGCTCAAAGTGAACTTTAAAAATAATAATAATAATAAGTTACCGGTTGTAGTGGAAAGGCAAAGATCTTTATATTAACAATATGATCTTCTTAACCCTTTTTAAAGCCTTGAAGATGAAACAATTCATTGCTTATGCACTACTGATTAATAGAATGTCAAGCTGAACTCTTCATAGTAAGATAACCATTTCTCGTATTATTTTTATAAGTAATTCATTCAATTTTATTGCTAACAGTCCACATGACATGCTATCATTTTTATTAGAAGAATCAAGCTTTGTATCTTCCTTCCACATATAGCATTCACCACCTCCTTCCCAAGATCCAGGGGCAATTTCTCTAATTGAGATTTGAACCCATAACACAGAATCTTAGCACATAGTTTGATAAGGACAGGTACTCCCTCACTGTGGCAAATAGGGCTTCATCCCCTAAAGTCACAAGGTCATGGGAAAGTGATTTTTGTTCCTGATGACCCATGAATCTCAAATTGAAAGATATTAATTCTCTACTATGCCATCATTTCCTTGTATTAGGTCATATCAATAGGAACAAGTGCTTAGACATTAGAAAAACTCATAAACCAATGAATAGGAATATAAGTTTAGATGAATAAAACCTGAGACTCATTGATTCTTAAAGGTGATATAAGAACAAGGGAAAGAATGAGTTAAGAGAGCTGTGAAAAATGCTTACATTTTAACAGGAAGTCCAATTCGATTCTGATATTTTAATGTGGAAATGTTTTTAAAGATCACACTGTTAGTAAAAAATATATCACCTTGTAAAAGAGAAACCCTGATCTTTGTTAGGAAGATGAACTCAATCTTGGAAACTGCAATTTTAAGTTTTGGCAGGTTAGAATGACTTTTGTTTCTCATCATTTTTATTAGGAAAAATTTTTCTGAAATTTTATAAGTATACCTTTTGAAAAAAAATTTTAAAAATTCTACTTATTAGCTTTAGAGGTTTAATGCTAAGGCAGTCTTCACTTGTATACCCAATCAATAAAAACATAAGCACTAAACTGAATTTGACCTATCAATTTTTAAAAGGGACATAAAATACCATAAAATTTGTTCAAGGTTCTAATTATGTGTAAGCATTTCTAGTATATATTAAATTACATATATTCATCTTTTAAAAAATTAAAATATTCAGCCAATGTGGTCATATTAACACATGGAAAAAAAAGTCTATCTCATAACAGAAAATAAACTGAAATTATAATTTTGAAATCTATACTTCCTATAACAAATTATTGTTTTTATTTTCAGTTTATACTGCAATGCACAAATATTCATATTTATTAAGTCCTTAATGTATTACTTTTCAGATGCCTAAGTTAAAGGAACTAAGTAAGGTAAGAGGAGTTTTTAAAAAATTTTAATAACTTACATATATTTTTGATCTGGGCTTTAAGTGCACCCACTAATACCACCTGTGCACATTGTCTTTGATAGGTGATTTTTTGTCCTTTCTTCTCCACCCGCCCCTTCTAAGTCTCCAGTGTCCATTATACCATTCTGTATGTCTTTGCATAACTTTAATTTAGCCCCCACTTAAAAGCAAGAACATGTGGTGTTTGGTTTACTGTTTTTGAGTTAGTTCACGTAGGATGTTGGTTTCTAATTCCATCAAAGTTGCTGCAAAAGACATTATTTCATTCTTTTTGATAACTGAGTAGTATTCCATAGTGTACATATACCACATTTTCATTATTCACTGGACGGATAGACATTTAGGTTGATTTCACGTCTTTGCAATTGTGAATTACACTGTGATGAACATGCAGGTTCAAGTGTCTTTATTTTCATATAATGACCTCTGTTCCTTTGGGAGATACCTAGTAGTGGGATTGCTGAATCAAATGATAGGTCTACTTTTGTTGTTTGAGAAATCTCCATATCACTTTCCACAGAGGTTGTACTAATATACACTCCCACCAACAGTGTGTAAGAGTTCCCTTTCTCCAAATCTGTGCCAGCATCTGTTGTTTTTTGACTTTTTAAATAGTGGTAGTTCTGACTGGTGTAAGGTGGTATCTCATTGTGGTTTTATTTTGTATCTCCCTGATGATGAGTGATATTGAACATTTTTTCATATGTGTGTTGGCTGTTTGTATATCTTCTTTTGAGAGATGTCTGTTCATGTTGTGTGCCTACATTTTAATAGTTTGTTGGTTTTTGCTTTTGTCTTGCTGATTTGCTTGAGTTCTTTGTAGATTCTGGATATTGGTCTTTGTCAGATGTATATTTGTGAATATCTTCTCCCATTTTGTAGCTCACCTACTTGCACTGTGGATTATTTATTTTGCTGTGCAGAAGCTTTTTAGTTTAATTAAGCTCTACTTGTTTATTTTTGGTTTTGTTGCATTTGCTTCTGCCATTTTAGCCATAACTTCTTTACCTAGGCAGATGTCTTTAAGATTTTTCTAGGTTTTCTTCTAGAATTTTTATGGTTTCAGGTCTAACATTTAAGTCTTTAATCTATCTTTGAGTTAATTTTTGTATTTTTGTATAAGGGAGGTATAGGGATCAAGTTTCATTTTACTGAATGTAGGTATTTAATTTTCTCAGCACCATTTGTCAAATAGGGTATTTTTTTCTACCATATGTTTTTGTCTACTTTGTCAAAGATCAGTTGGTTGTAGGTATTGGGGTTTATTTCTGAATTTTCTATTCTGTTTCATTGGTCTATGTGTCTGCTCTTGTACCAGACCATGATGTTTTGGCTACTAAAGTCTTGTAGTTTAATTTGAAGTCGGGCAATGTGATGCCTCAAGCTTTGTTACTTTTGCTTAGAATTGCTTTGGTTATTCTGACTCTTTTTTAGTTCCATATGAATTTTAGGATTTAAAAAAAATTCTGTCAAAAGTGATGTTGATAGTTTGATAGGGATTTATCATGAAGCAATACTGAATTTTAATAAATACTTTTTCTGTGTCTATTGAAGTGATTGTATAATTTTTGCTTTTAATTCTGTTTATGTAGTGGATTATGTTTATTGGCTTGTGTATATTGAACCACTCTTGCATCCCTGGGATAAAACCTACTTGGTAGTGCTGTATTTTTATTTTTTTTTAGTGTGCTATTGAATTTGGCTCGCTAGTATTTTGTTGATGATTCTTGCATCTATGTTCATCATGGAAATGGGTCTGAAGTTTTCTTTTATTATTGTGTCTTTTCCTGGCTTTGGTATCATAGTGATACTGGCTTCATAGAATAAGGTAGGGAGAATTCCCTCCTCTTCAGTCTTGTGGAATAACTTCAGTAAAACTGATATCGTTTCTTCTTTGAAGATCTGGTAGAATTCAGCTTTGAGTTCATCAGACCCTGGACTTTGTTGTTGTTGGGAGACTTCTAATTGCTGTTTTAATCTCACTACTCTTTATTGGTCTGTTCAGAGTTTCTATTTCTTCCTGATTCAAAGTTGGAGGGTTGTATGTTTCTAATAATTTATCCATTTCCTCTAGATTGTTCAGTAGTCTATCAGTTTTGTTTATATTTTCAAAGAACCAATTTTTTATTTTATTGATCCTTTGTATTTTAAAAAAATTTTGATTCAATTTAGTTCTGCTCCAATCTTCATTATTTTTTTCTTCTGTTATATTTGGGTTTGGTTTGTTCATGTTTTTCTAGTTCCTTGAGGTATGATGCTAGGTTATTTATATGAGATCTTTCAGTCTTGTTAATGTAGGCCTTAAGCACTATAAATAGTCCTCTGAGTACAGCTTTGGCTGTGACTCAGAGGTTTAGAGGTTTTGATAACTTGTTTCATTGTTGTCACTCATTTCAAGGAATTTAAAAATTTCCATCACAATTTCATTGCTGATTCAGGCATTATTCAGGAGCAAATTGTTTAACTTCTATGTTTTTGTTTGGTTTTGTGAGTTTTTCTTGGAGTTGATTTCTAGTTTTAATCTGAGGAAGTGATTGATATTATTTGAATTTTTAAAAATTTATTGAGACTTGATTTCTAGCCTGTTATATGGTCTATCTTGGAGAATATTCCATGCGCTGATGAGAAAAATGTATATTCTGTAGTTTTGAAGCCGGGCTCGGTGGCTCAGCCTGTAATCCCGCGCCTTTGGGAGGCTGAGGTGAGCGGATTGCCTGAGCCTGCGGGTT
>NW_007252934.1:7883-9786 GCF_000164805.1 Carlito syrichta
CGAGTGAGACTCCAACTCAAAAAAAAAAAAAAAAAGAGAAAAATGTATATTCTGTAGTTTTGGGATGGAATGTTCTACAGATGTCTGTTAGTTCCATTTGCTGTAGAAACTGGTTAAACTCTAATGTTTCTTTGTTGACTTTCTTCTTTAATGATGTGTCTATTGCTGTCAGTGGATTTTGTAGTCTCCCACCATTATTGTATTGCTATCTATCTCTTTGTTTAAGTCTAGTAGTCTTTGTTTTATAAAGCTTAGGGCTCTGGTGTTAGGCACATTATATTTGAAATTCTTATAACGATTCATTGGATCGATCCCTTTATCATACATAGCCATTTTTGTTTGTTTTTTGCTGTTGTTAATTTAAAGTCTGTGTTATCTGATGTGAGAATGGCTACTCCTATTCATTCTTGGTTTTCATTTGCATGGAATATTCTCCTTACCCCTTTACCTTGTGTCTATAGGAGTCTATGTGAGTTAAATGGGTCTCTTGAAGGCAGCAGATATAGGGTTTGTTTTTATTTTTTTAATCCATTTTGCCAGTCTGTATCTTTTTAGCAAGACATTACAAACATTTACAGTCAGAGTTAATAATGATATGCAAGGTACTATTCCATTCATCATAATGGTTGTTATCTGGTTTGTTTATTTATTTATTTATTTATTTGTGTTGGGATTCCACAAGGCCTGTGACCTTTATGGTTTCCAGTGTTTTTCTACTGTGTATTTTGACCTTTTGTTTCAGGAATAGAATTCCTTTGAGTATTTCTTGTAGAGCTGATCTAGTAATGACAAATTCCCTCAGTGTTTGCTTGTCTGGGAAAGACTTCATTTCACATTCAAGTACGAAAATTAGTTTTGCAGGATATAAAATCCTTGTCTGCCTGGTATTCTGTTTGAGGAGATTGGAGATGGGGTGCCATTCTCTTCTGGTTTTTAGGGTTTTTTTCTGAGAAGAGTTAGTTTGATAGGTTTACTTTTGCAAGTTAATTGGTACATTTTTATCACTGCTCTTAAAATTCTTTCCTTCACATTAACTTTGCATAACTGGATGATTATATGCCATGGGGATGACATTTTTGCAATGAATCTTCTAGGGGTTCTTTGGGCTTCTCGTACCTGACTGTTAGGTTTGGATGTTTGACAAAATCCCACATTTCTTTTTTTTTAAATTTTTTTATTTTTGTATCTTTATTAGTACTTTTTTTCCTGCTTTTCTTTTTTTTATTACGATATTGTGGAGTAGAGTTAAGGGTTAGGTATAAAAATACGTTTTGTTCAGGCACCCTTGTTGATAAGAGATGTTTCCCTGTCCCCAGACAGATATTTGCTACCGTTAATCCCATCTCCCTCCCCCCCATAGTTTCCCACTACTGTCAGTCATTTTCTTATAGTATTACATTGGATGTTCAAGGTCCATTATATGAGTGAAAACATGTGATACTTGGATCTTTGTTTCTGTGAGAGGTCACTCACTCAGTATTATAGACACTAGTTCCATCCAGGTTGCTGTGAAATTCATGATTTTGTTCTTTTTTATGGCTGCATAGTATTCCATCGTGTATATGTATCACATTTTAAAAATCCAGTCCTCTTTTGATGGGCAGCATGGTTGCTTCTAGGTTCTTGCTATTGTGAACAATGCTGCGATAAACATACGTGTGCAGGTATCTTTTTTATAGAGTGATTTGAGTTCTTCAGGGTATATTCCCAGTAAGGGGATTGCAGGTCATATGAGAGGTTGATATTTAGAGCTTTTAGAAATTGCCATACTGCTTTCCACAGAGATTGCACTAGTTTGCACTCCCACCAACATTGTAGAAGTGTTCCCTTTTCACCATACCCTCTCCAGCAACTGTTATATTTTGAGTTGTTGATAATTGCCATTCTGACTGGAGTTAGGTGG
>NW_007252934.1:11158-12444 GCF_000164805.1 Carlito syrichta
ACATCTGTTGATGTATTTAATTACATTTATGGTTTTACGAATGTTGAACCAGCCTTGCTTCCCATGTATGAAGCCTACTTGGTCATGATAGATGATTTTTGAGATGTATTGCTGAATCCGGTTTGCTAGGATCTTGTTGAGAATTTTAGCATCTATGTTCATCAAAGATATTGGCCTGTAGTTCTCTTTCTTTCTGGGATCTTTACCTGGCTTGGATATCAATTTGATGTTGGCTTCAAAAATGATTTGGGGAGAGTTCCATCTTTTTCAATCACCTGGAATACCTTCAGTAGGATTGTTATCAGTTCCTCCTTAAATGTCTTGTAGAATTTTGCAGGAAAGCCAACTGCACCAGGGCTTTTTTTTGGTAGGTAGTTGATTTCCTTGATTGTTATTGGTCTATTTAGGGTCTCAATTTCTTCTTGTTCCAACCTAGGTAGGTTGTGTGATGTCAGAAAGTCCTCCATTTCCTTAAGGTTTTCAAGTTTGTTTCTATACAAGTGTACTTAGTAGTCTCTAATGATCTTTTGTATTTCTTCAGGGTCAGATGTGACTTCATCTTTTGTGTTTCTGATTGTGCTTATTTGGGTTTTTTCTCTTTTTTTCTTGGTCAGTCTAGCTAGGGGACCATCGATCTTGTTTATCCTTTCAAAGAACTAGCTTTTTGTTTCATTGATTTTTTGTATTATCTTTTTGTCTTCTAT
The DNA here is from genome assembly GCF_000164805.1 of Carlito syrichta. NCBI lineage: Eukaryota > Metazoa > Chordata > Mammalia > Primates > Tarsiidae > Carlito > Carlito syrichta. The sequence continues at coordinate 11,863 of NW_007252934.1, forward strand.
TTCCTGGATTTGGGCTTTTATTTTGGTGATCTGGATTATTCTGCTGAAATTAGGGTTTTTGTGGTCTTGCTTTTCTAGCTTCCGTAGGTGGGTTGTTAGGCTCTTAATTTGTGTTCCTTCCATTTTCTTCATGTGTTTTGTAGGGATATAAATTCCCATCTTAATACAGCTTTTAAGGAGTCCCAGAGATTTTGGTAAGAAGTTTCTTCATTTTCATTTGTTTCCAAGTATCTTTTGATCTCTGTTTTGATTTTATCATTGACCCAGGTGTTGTTTAGCATCATGCTGTTTAGTGTCCATGTCTTTGTGGGTTTTGGGAGGACCTTGTTGGTGTTCATGTTTATTTTTATTCCACTGTGGGCCAAGAAGGTGCATGGTAGAATTTCCTTCCTTTTAAATTTGCTTATGCTTGACTTATGGCCAATTATGTGGTCCATCTTAGAATACCTTCCATGTGGTGATGAGTAGAATGTGTATTCTGTGGTCTTTGGATGGAGTGTTCTGTGGGTATCAATTAAGTCTATCTGGTCCAGAGTCACATTGAGGTTCCAGATCTCCTTGCTGATTTTTTGTCCTGATGAT
>NW_007252934.1:13345-14549 GCF_000164805.1 Carlito syrichta
AGTTATTACGTGTCTAGGAGTTGGTCTTCTCATTTGTTGTCTTGCAGGGGTTCTCTGAATCTCTTATGTTTGAATTTTTGCATCACTGATTAGATCAGGGAAGTTTTCGTGAATGATCTCATGGAAAGTTTGTTCCTGTGTGGTCTCTGTCTCTTTCTGCCTCAGGAAGACCAATTACTCTTCAGTTCGGTCTCTTGAAGTAATCGCTCATCACTTGAAGCTTTTGTTCTGTCTTTTTTAGCTTATTTTCTGTTTTTTTAAGTGTTTGGGTTAGTTCTATATTTTGGTCCTCAAGCTCTGAGATTCTTTTTTCTACTTGGGTAATTCTGTTTTCCGTGCTTATCAGTTTGTTATTTATTTCAATCACAGTATTCTTTATTACTGTTATCTCAGATATCATCTCCTTCCTAGTTTCTTCTTGTGTCTCCTCAATTCCTTATAATCTTTCCATTAATGTCTTGATATCTAGGTTTGTAGTTTGAGACCCTTCATTCTGGGAGCTCTTCATTGTTTGCGTTCCGAAGTCAGTTTTCTCAGTGTCTGCCCTCCCAGGGTTCTGGGAGAGATCCATACTCTTGTTTTTTCTTCATATGTGTAGATTTTTCTCTCTCTCCTCCTCTCCCTCCCCTTCTTTAATTCTGTTTTTGAGGGAAGGTGGGGTTGCTTTTGTTTCACTTCTGGAATATCCTGTTCTTCCTTATGAGGGTCTTCTGGCTTTGTTCAGTTTTGAGGTTGGAGTGTGGGCTGCAGACTGTACTTTTTTGCAGTTTTATGGTTTAATTGAGGGGGAAGCTGTGGTTCAGAATGTATATGGTGATTCTAGTATCCACGAACAGGTGTATGAGCACACTGGAACTTATTTCCCTCTGCATTACAATCTGTCCGTGTAGCAGTATGTAGTCTTGGTCCCTAGATTTAAAAGGGGGTATAAAAGAGGAAAATAATGGAGGAAGGGGGTCAATAAGAAGTTAGAGAGAGAGAAGAGTGAGAGGGAAAACAGACATACATACCAACTATCAGGTGGGAAAGGGACACAAGGCCGGAAAGAAGTGGAAAAAGACACGTAAGAAAGATTCCCTAAAGAATACTGATAGCTACACAGAGACAGACCAATATAATCATGAAACAGTGTAAGTCAGAAGGAAAACAACAAAAGTGATCAAAATAAACAGTCAAAATGATAAAATCATAAGTCACAATAAGA
>NW_007252934.1:14944-64542 GCF_000164805.1 Carlito syrichta
CCTCCCTGAGTGACCAGCAGCTTGGTGCTGGGTGCCGGGCGAGAGACGATGTAGCCAGGGAGCTAGCTGAGACCCCAGACTCCCACGCATGCAGTGGAACAGCAGCAGCAGGGGCTGCAATATCCGGCCCTGCGAGAGACCAAAGGTTCCCGGGCCTCGGACCAGCACGGCTGGTGGTGGGCTGGGGGATGGGGAAAGAAAAGTAAGAGTCTTTTTGGAAACTCACGTTTGGAGAATCTTACAAGTCCACCTATGCCGTCGACATCTTGCTGGGAATCCCACATTTCTTGGAGATTTTGTTCCATTCTCTTGATTCTTTTTCCTTATTGTTGTTTGATTTTGTTAATTCAAAAGTCTTGTCTTCAAGTTCTGAGATTCTTTCTTCTACCTGTTCTAGTATACTGTAAGGCAGTTTCCCACGAGGAACTGGAGTCCCGCAAGGCTCAGGGGCTCTCCAAGTTCACACAGGAACACAGAACTCTTGAATTCCCTCACTTACCTTCCCCACTGCAGCTGGAGGCTGCCAGTGGACTGTGGCGGTATAGTTGAGAGTTTTAGTTCCATCCCAGGTCAATGAACTTTTCTCTTATTTGAACTCTTTGGTTATTATTGCTTCTGTGAAGAGTCGTGGGGAATGCTGCTGGTCTTGTTTCTCTCTGAGTGCTGAGGGAACTCTCTCTATCTTGGTTTATTCTATCGGAGAAACTCACTCTAGCTGCCTGACATTGGCCATCTTAATCCTGTCTCTTGAAATTTAAAACTAAGGAAAAAAACCCCCAAAAAACTCAAGCTTGATCTTCCATGGATCCAAGGAAAGTGGGTTATAAGGCACATGCATAGGAAGGTAAGAGATGACCTTCACATTCCTGAGAAGAATTATGCATCATAGTGAAATGTAAATACTCCAGGTGAAGAGGCCATTCAAGTAGTGACAGGATAATGCTCTCATCTATACTTCTCATTTGCCCTCACGATTACAATACTCCAATGATAAAAGTCATCTGGCTCATCTATCAGCCAAGATCTATTCCCAACTCCTTTTTTTATTATCATATATGAAAAATTATATAAAGGTAGAGAACAGACACCAAAGTGACATCCTACACAGAAGTTGATCCATAAATTATCAGTATGGTTATTTTATGAATTGAAAGTGACCAGTTCTATAGATGCAATTAATAGATGCAATTAATGGATCCCTACATGATTTAAGACAACAAAAATTTCTCCCTTTTAACAGCACTGCACTCTAAACATCCACTATGTAGGCACTTGATCCAGCTGGATAATTACAGGTTTCTGGCACACTTCCATGGTGAATGGTCTAGGAGTAGTTTGTGATCAAGTACAGCCAATAAAATCTCCTTGACGTGTGGACACTAGAAGAGATCTTTCTTCCACTTGGATCATGGTTCAATGACAGATTTGTGCTGCAAGTAATTCTCTTTCCTGGTATATGGGGAAAGCCTGTCTGAACATAAGCCCAAGGCACAGAGACAAATGGAACCATGAAATTGAGAGAATGAAAATCTTGTAGATATTGTTAGAGCTTCTACATCTAGATATACCTTTGGATTTCCCAGTGACATGAATATTTTCCATTTTTTTCCCAACCCAATTTGAGTTAGATTTATTTTGTTTTCAATTGAAAGGGTTCTTAAGAAATCTCAGCTACTGATACTTTCCAAAGCTTTTCTTTTTAATGTCTTTTGTATTCTTCCCCACCTGGGTACTCAAGTGATAGTGCAGATTTGAGATCAACAATTTAAAACATGATAAAATTAAAGAACTACACAAATTATAGTTTTATTTATTATTAGATATGAAATTGGTTGCACAAAGATAAATAATTTAGGATTTTAGAGAGAGATAGATAACTGGGAGCAAGAGTAATTCAGAAAAGACTTCATGCAGAACGGAGGGTGGGCAGGGTTTGAAGAATGGATCATGAGAAAAGATATTGCAGGTGAGGAGACCAAGAGGAGCAAAGACATAGAGATGGGAACAAGTTCAAAAAATGCTCAGAGTGGAAGGATGAGGCCATACTTGGGCACTGTTATATGACAAAGGGATTTGAAAATTGGACAAAAGACTTGCGATGTAGTGTAATAGGAAATGGCAGTCTTGAATGTTTTGACCAGGGTTGTGAATCTGATGAAACAGATGTTTTACGAATATTAGTGCTTCTGCATCATGAGAGCATGGCATCAGATAGGCTAGTTAAAAGGCCATTTTCAGCTTTTTCAGCAATGCTATGTGAGGAGACAATGAAAACTTGGATTTAGAAGTGTGGCAGTGAGGATGAAGAGGGAAGATAAGGAATGTATAAATACATTTAAAATGAAAAAAAAAATCCAGAGAATATGATTGGGAGAATAAAGATGTATGCTCAGACATTATTAATTCAGAGTTTTAAATTCTGTCAAGACATTATTGCACACAGGGGATTTGAATTGCTGGAAGGTCCATATTGGAAGGCAGTACTGTTGAAGGTATAGGATTGGAATTTGGATTTCAGGACTGACAATGAGACTGGACATTGCAACTGGGAGTGGCTGTAAAGAGATATTGATGTCAAGAGAAAAGATGATGAGAAGTAAAGGAGAGGTTGAGGGAGACCCACATTCAAACAACATAGGAAGGGGTAGAAGGAGAGTTGCAGGGTAAGACAATGGCCATAATTATGGGGCACATGGAGCAAAAAAAGTCAGAAAAGCAGTGGAGAAGGAATGTGTAGATACTGTAGATACTGTAAAAATACTGCCATCTTTAAAGAAATGGTCTTCAAACTTCCATCACTAGTATTTCCTATAAAGGCAAAAAGATTTTAAGCTGGCACTAAACATATTTATTTATTTTAAATTATTTACATTGTATTCTACTTATTCATGATTAAATAACATACAAAAATTTGAGCTCAAGAAGAAATTTTAAAAATTAATATTTTTACAATACTAAAGCAAACATTTAGCTCTCACTAAAATTATAATAGTGACAATAATATTAATCATTTAGTAAAAGCATTATAGCTTAAATTTTTATAATAGAATTTTTCAAATATAAAAAAATGCAAGTAACATATAACCATACTCCATGTAACCATCACCAAGCTTTATAATGACATTTTGTCAGTCTCATTTATTTACTGATTTCCACTTTCCCAGTAGGGGGACTAGAGAATTTTTGAGCAAACTCTAAACAACATATCATTTTGGCTCTAAATATTTCAGTATACAAATTTTATTTATGATCAATTTTTAATATAATCACAATGTTCCATATAACACCTAAAATTATAAATCATTTCGTAATATGTAATATTAGTTCATATTCAGTTTCTTGTAATTGTCTCAAAACTGTTTTTTAAAGTTGGTATGTCCAACCAAGGTCCAAGTAAGAGCCACATAGTATTTCGTTGTTGTGTCTTGTGTCTCTTTTAACCTGTTAAAGGTTATCTTCTTCTTTTTAAAAAAATACAAGTCATTTGTTGGAAAAACCAGATTGTTTGTCCTGTAGACTATTTTATTTTTGGATCTGGATGACTGACTTTTTATAGTTTTGCTTAATGTGTTCCTTTATCTTCCTTATTTGCTATAAACCAGTAGTTAGATCTAGACGTTGTTTCTTTTGCTATTGGGATACACCTTCTGGGCACATATCTAATTGACCCACCTTTAGAGATTTTAATATTTATCTGTAGGTTCATGTGTTTTAAGTCTTATTTATATGCTATAAAGAAATATTTTACCTAATGATTTTAGTATCCATTGGTGTCCATTGTTTAGATCCATTATTTTGTTGGGGATTATAAAATAGTAGTTTAGAAAATATTATATCTGTTTTTCTGAATTTACTCGTTAGAACTCTTCTATAACAAAGACTTCACTTGTTGACTGCTGGTCATTCTGAAATATGGTTCATATAAGAAATATGGAACAAATGCTTGATAATTTCTCTATCAATTTCAGAAATTTGAGTTGGCATTTTTGGTATTTTATTAACATAATGAAGTCCAAATTTGTGGATTGTGATATATTTTATATTTCAATTTCAGTTGTTATTATATTTGGTGCTCAAATTATCACACTGTTGGTGAGATGAGCCTCTTCAATTCGGCTCCTATGTATTTTCCATCAAACCTATTAGTCTTTGATATTTTCCTTTTGTTGCTGCCTCAACAAGATGGCCCTGATTCATCTTGTATATATTCTGCTCCAACCTACAAACAGCATTCTTTCAAGGATATTTGATTCTTTTTAGTGGGCAATTGTATTTAGAATCACAGTCTGTGCATGAGTTTATGAATTCTTTTAGACATTTTTATTGGAAAAAGGGGGTGTGTGTGTGTGTGTGTGTGTGTATGTGTGTACACACTTAAGTATGTATGAAAGAAAAAAGTTGTGAATACATGTTTTTATTTCCAATCCAAATGTAAGAGTACAGAGTTTTTATTTATATTTTTGGTTGTGTACTTTCTTTTATATTGAAAATCTTGATTAAGAATGACACTAAGAAAATTAAAAGCTTTTAGGCTGGGCACAATGGCTCACGTCTATAATCCCAGCACTTTGGGAGTCAGAGGCAAGAGCGTCCCTTGAGCCCAGAAGTTCGAGAACAACCTGGGCAACATGGTGAGACCGTCTCTCTACAAAAATTAATAATTAAAAAAATTACCATGACCACTTGTATACCTAACCCTGAATTGTACCCCACATCTTTAAAATAAAATTTTTTTTAAAATCTGAATTTATTCTACTGTCTTATTTTAAATTCAGAGGTAAACAAAACAAACAAACAAACAAAATAGCCAGGAGCGGTGACTTGCGTTTGCAGTTCCAGATATTCAGGAGACTGAGGCAGGAAGATAGCCTGAGTCTAGGAGTTTCAGCCTACAGGAAGCTGTGATCGTGCCACTGCACTCCTGCCTGGATGACAGAGTGAAACTCCGACTCATAATTTGTGTGAGGGTTGGATTTTGTTAAAAACGTGATATGATCTATACATCCACCTTAAAAGGCCCACAAAGTAGAATATATCTAATATGGTGGAAATGAACAATTGCATGTGAGTTGCTTGCTAATCGCTTCATGTTTGCTGTCTGTGTATATGTAGGCATGCACTTACATACATATACAATATTATCTTTACGTTAAATATCAAAGCCTACTTCCTTTAAAGTTCTTGTAGAACATAATATATTAATAGAAATGGTACTCTCTCTCCCATGCTTCAGCTGATTATTGCTCACCTCTTGGGTGCTCCAATCTTACTTTGGAGATTTGTCCATAAAGGATGAGCCACCTTTAAAAAGAGAAGCTGTTAGAGTAGATGATTGAAAGTAGATGGAAAGTCGAAGTCCAGTGAGTTAATGAGTGAATCAGAAAAGGAGAAATGAGATGGAAGATTTTAGACCATTTGTGGCAATACAAAAATTAATAGAAAAAAATGGTTAGAAACAAGAAGACCATATGGCACTTGGAGAAAGCAGAATGTGGAAAATTCCTCCCAATGACAAGCTGAGGGAGATTTCTTAATCCGAAGACTGAGGGTAAAGAGAAAATGCAGTGTGGGGAATGATGAACTCAAAGATGAGGAGGGGCAAGAAGAAGGAGAAGTGTTAAGATCTTTGGTGAATGGAGTTTTACCTCTCACGACTCAGGCAGGCATCTTGGAGAAGCAGACTTAGAAGAAAGCACATTTGCAAACTTAATAATAATGATGATAATGGTGACAGATTTCCTTGGCTTTCCTTTCTTCAGATAGAATTCGGTGGCGCAGCCTGTAATCCCAGCATTTTGGGAGGCCGAGGTGAGTGGATTGCCTGAGTCCACGGGTTCGAGACTCACCCAGGCAACTTGGTGAGACCTCGTCTCTAACAATAAATCAAAAATTAGCCGGGCGTGGTAGCGCGTGCCTGTAGTTCAGGCTACTTGGAAGGCTGAGGCGGAAGGATTGTGGGAGCCCAGCAGGTCGAGGCTGCGGAGACCAGGAACATGTCACTGCACTCCAACTCAAAAAAAAAAAAAAAAAAAGGGAACACAAGGTGTTTTGCAATACCTCAGGAAAAAAGATATTAAAAAAATCCCAAATAGGAAGAAGAAATGGTGAAGATAGAAGACTTTGGCTGCAATGAAGAGTGGCTTTAATGCTTGAAAGAGTCCAGTCTAATATGATTCTTCTGTGTGTTTTATTAGCTCTCATTGTTCTGGATGTCTGCTTTCAGCTTAGCCTGTCTGCCAATGAACTTTTCTAAGAAAATCATTTTATTTAAACTAGCATCAAAAAGAATAAAATACTTAGAAAGAAATTTAGCAAAGAATGCTTTTGTACACAAGATTTTTACCCTGAAAATTACAAAATATTGCCAAGAGATATTAAAGATGATACAAAGAAGTAGAAAGAGATCCACTTCTTTGTATCTTCAGGGATCCTCATTCATAGGTTTCAGTACTGCTCTAGCAGAATTATGCAATACCTGAGAATATGTTGTATCCACAAATTCTTACTTGTATTTCTAGTGAACAAAATTTGAAGAACACTTTTATGTGTTAATATTTTTCAATTTTATTCTAAACTCATCTATCCAACTCTCTCAAAGTGCCTATTTTATAATATGTAAGTTCACGGATTAAATGAGACTTTATCTCAATGACACAAAAACTAATCAGCTGTTTTCATGATCGCAAATAAGCATGGAGAATATTGTCTAACAAAAGTTAAGGGCATTCTATGCTAACATTCAAGGAGCTAGTCAGTAGAACTCAATTTACCGTGATAGTGTATCTGTTTTCTTTGCGGTAGTTGATGAATTTTGAAATTTATCCTTGGCTTCAAGGACTATTGTCAGAGTTCAAATGTGAAGCTACCCATCATTTCCATTGGTTTTCAGGGGCTACATGGTGGTAGACGTTGGAAGAAAAACAGAATGCCTATTGAACTCTCTTCAGTGCTGCTGAGTCTAACAGCATGACCTATTATTTATTTATTAGAATGTTAAAAATTCTAAACTCATAAATGAGTACACAGCTTAGAAACACAACATTTCTTACTTAATTCAGATTCCTATTGAAGAGAGTGGGAGGACAATGTCCTTCGGAAAGTACTTTGGCCTCTAAATTAATAATGACTTTATATTTGGCTTTAAATAAATTATAGCTTCAGAATCATCAAAACCTATCAAGTTAATTGTTTGAAAACCATTTTTATTTTTCTATGAGGTTTTACAATTTTTAAAATTTAATTAGCAAGCATTTAAATTCATTTTGGAGTCTGTTAATTCAAGAGTCTGGCATTTTAGATGTATTTTCACCAGCAATCTGCTCAATAACCTTGAGAACTCACTTCAGCTCATTTGACATATGAAATCTCCCTTTTCCTGTCAAATTTTGTTAATGAGAATCATTTTCACAAAACTCCTAGGAGATTTAGAAGATAAATGAAATTTGGGTTGAAATGAGAGACATATTTTTTACTGATAAATGTCTCTGTAGGAGCTTTGAGTAAGTATCAAATATTAAAATTTTATTTGCATAGAATTTCAATGAGCTAGGTACACACATATGTTCTTATAGTTGTTTTCTTAAAAAAAAAAAAAAAAAAGCCAAAAGTGTTCCATGTAATTGTTTCTAGCAGTTTTATAAAATGAGATGTGGTTTCTTTTGAAATGAGAAAAATGATAAACTTACAGTTTACTCATGAGCTCTCAAAGAATCCTCATGCTCTATTCTTGACATAATTTCCTGTGGTTTTATTCTTATTGGAGTCAGAAATAAAAGCTTTAAATTCATTCCTGTCAAAATATTTCTTGGGAACTGAGATAAGAGCAAATTTGAGCCTATTATCAATGGTCTTGTCATTTAGCTCTGTGGTATACTTAAGTTATCTAATGGCAGTCTGTTATTTATGACTATTTTTTGGCTTGTGTCTGTGCAGAGTTTTATGGATTAGCCTATTTTTTTTTTGACAGTTTAAAAATGGGTTTTGAAATTGACTTTGATGAAAAATTGGTGAAAATTGTTCCTCAGTGGGTAGTCTTTTACTTTTTTGATTAAATGGGTTTAAAAACTACTTCTCCCCAATATATGGTTGAAGAAATTTCATGCTTACAAGTCTTTGTCTCTGAGCATAAATCATGTTTAGTAGGATTTAAATATTTATTTCTAATCTATTATTTGGCACACTCAAAAACTTTATGGGACTCAATCAAATTCAAGAGGGAAAAACAAGCACTTACTTGGGTAATGCCGAATTTATCTATCTATTTATTTATTTTTATTATTTTAAAGATGTGGAGTATAATTCAGGGTTAGGTATACAAATGTTCATTATACAGGTACCCTTGTTGATGAGGTGTGTCCCTCCCTCCCCTGGCAGTTTCCCTCAACTGCCAATCCCACCCCCCATTCCCCTGGCAGTTTTCCACTACTGCTGATACCTTTCTTATAGTATTATGATAATTGTTCAAGGTCTGCTTATGAATGAGAACAAATGGTACTCTGTTCTTTGTTTCTGTGATAGATCACTGAATATGATAGATTCTAAATCCATTCAATTTGCTGCAAAGTCCATATGTTTGTCCTTCTTTATGGCTGCATAATATTCCATTGTGTATACATGCCACTTTTTTTATCCATTCTAGCTTCAATGGGCAGCATGGTTGGCTCCGTGTTTTTGCTATTGTGAATAGAGCTGCCACAAACGTACATGTGCAGGTATCTTTTTTGTAGAATAATTTGAGTTCCTCTGGGTAATATTCCCAATAGGGGAATTGCTGGGTTATATGAAAGGTCAATTTCTAGTTCTTTCAGAAATCACCACACTGTCTTCCAAAGCAGTTGCACTAATTTGGGTAATGTTGAATTTAAGAGAAGAAGGCTTAGTACAAGTGGTCAACAGGTTTATTTTAGTGATTTAATATTATAACTCTACATTTATACTCACACATGCCGCATTAATCCTTCTTGTACTACTGTAGTTAGTCATGAGAATACTTGCACTTCAGCTTGATGTGCCATTTCCTTTAAAAATCCTCTTTCTTAGAGACCCCTCTTGATGTTACAGTCTTTATATGATCAGATGTCTTCGATTTTTCATTACACCTTGATTGTTCTACTCTCAAGTGCGAGTTTGTTGGTCAGTCATCAACTTCACGAGTCCTTTCATTTTCATGATTACTGGTTTAGACACTCACAGTGAAATTCCCAGACTCTTCTGTACTATAACACTTCTGTCTGGGTTAATAACCTGGATAGGCTGGGTTAATAATCTATACTCCCTCATTATCTAAGCCTGTTATAACTCTTTTAAAAACTGGTCTTATATATAGTAGCATTTGAAACAAGACGTATTCTGAAACTGATTCAGTTTCTAATCTATGGTGTTTCTAAAACATAGTATTTCATACTTTCTCCTCTATATTTCTTGTGAACAGACTCTAACAAATATTTATTGATTGTATTTTATGTGTCAGGCCCTGTACTTGATGTGAGAAGTATAAAGAAATCAAGGCATCTGGTTCAGAGAGTTCAGAGTCAAGTATTCACTCTTTTGCTTTCTACGTGTATTAACTCCAAGATGCCTAGTAAAACATCCAAGCAATTTTTACCTGCACAGAAACGCAACAGAAGACAGTTTTGTGGTGAGTCCAACACATTCTAAATTTAGCTGGCTTATGTTTTTCTCCTGAGATTTTATTTTGCTGGACATAGATGGCGTTAATGAACTTGGCTAATAATTCTTAAAGGTTCTCCTTTGAAGGAATATGCTTCACACAAACAATTGGCTATACACCTAAAGTCATAGCCTGAGGGAGGGGGTTAGTCATAATTGTCAAATCTGCACCTCCAATTTGGTGGTGTATGAAGAGGCTTATGGGAGATTGCTTAGAAATCCTGAATGGGATCAGGCAGACCGTTTTTAACAAGGAGAGATGTTGCTCAGTAGGCTATAGATATCTCATAAAAATCAGAAGGAATGGAATGGTTCTTGTTCCCTTTAGAATGGAAAAAAGGTACTGATTATAATGGAAACATGCAACCCCTGGGTAGACAGTGCCATATGCAAATACCGAGAATCAGGAGACAGCTAGAACTTCACGACACAGTACTTGCTTTTCCACACCATACCATTTATGGATTTTTCTAAGGAAGGGAAATTTATGAATCCTGGGAAGTGAAATAGGGAAGCCTCTTCAGTGTGGGGAGGCTTGATGCCAAATGTCGGAGAATCCCAGGGTGTCTAACATGCTTGCTCAAAGGACAGTTTCCCTTTTCTGGCTGGATGCAGCCATGTTTGTGTAGCTTAACCAGGATGACCCAGGCTATTTACTATGGCAATGGTTTGAGAAGTGGCCAGATGGGTGCATCTTGTTAGCCACGAAGCCTCAAATCACCTCCACCATGATGTCGCTATCCTCCACATTTAGCCATTCAGGCTTCAGTTTAGGATTCTGTCTTTCCTATTACTTTGTCTTTATCACATACCCTCGTTGCTCTAGGTTAACTGCTCTCAGCTTAGCCCACCCAAATCTCAAGGGTGAGATTTTCTGAGTCTCAGTTGTGATTTCTCTGTTTTCAGGGAAATTCCACCCTAGAGGCCAGGCTGGCTCTGGGAGGCATACCCAAGGCTAGGAAAGGAGCAAGAGTAGAAAATGAGGACTTCATTTTTCTCATATATTTTTAAAAAATCTCCTTGGCTTTTTCGGCCAAAGTGCTGCTGTACTCTATCAACCTTCACTCTTTCCTGTGCTAATTAGTGTTGTATTCTTACTATCAGAGAAGTCCGTGGAGCTGACTTTGCAGTTCCTCCCATAATATATCTTCACTGTTGCCAGTTTTCTCCAGATGATTTTTCTTTAGCTCAGTAATTAGTTCTTTGTGTTTGTAGAAAATGGTTTGGGTATGCTGAGATCAGAGAGATGACCTCTGTCTGTGGTCTGGAAAGATTGTCATCCTGGTGATTCAAAGATGAGGGGGAAAAAAATGTTGAGAAATTTTGGCCTTAGTTTCATAGAGGTCAGATTTATCATGGCTGTCTCACTTTTCTTTTCTAAATAATAAAATCACTTAGGCATACTCTTCATATCTTCTTCTTTTACAAACTTCTTGCTTTATTTATACAATAAGAAATCCTATAAATGTACAGATGATGTTATACTTGGGAAATAAATAGATGTGCTAGCTACAATCTACTGAGGCATATTTATCATGCTGCTAACTTCCGGAGTAGGTTAAAAATGCCCAAGCTTGATTGTGTTATCAGCCTTTCATTTATTGAAAATATTACATCTAAAAGTTATACATTTTCCAACAGTAATTACCTGCTATATTATGTGCTACTAATGTGAGTTATTTAGCTTGGGCGAAACTTTTAACTTCTCTTTGCTTCATCGTTTTTTCTTTCACAGAGTAAAGATAATTTTGTGATGATTAAATGAATTAATGACAACCTGATATCTGGACATAAAATGGAATAATGCAAATTAAAGGCAGAAGGAAGATAACTAGGAGATTGAAGAAGCTGGGGGGGGGGAGGGATGGGCACTGGGAAAGGTTTTGCAAGAGAGTTGCTGGACCTTGAAAATTAGTTTGGTCATGGCAAGGTAGGAGAAAGGCACCAAAGGAATAGGAGTGCTGAGAAATAGGACTGAGAAATGTAGTCAATTGGGCTAAACTATGGTGAAAAATAAACACTGGAAAGGGAAGCTGAAACCAGATTATGGAGGGATTTACATGCCAGACTAAGAAACTTGGACTTTGAATCAGAGATAGTATTTGGTAGAATTGCCTTCAAGAGCTAGATTTTTCCCTCCGTGAGCTGAATTAAAGTAACTTGTCTAGGGGCTTGTTTGCCTGGCACAAGTTTGTCTGTCCACAGTGCTTCTATTCTTATTTTGAATCTAGCTCTGAGGAGATTTGCCAGGAGGAGATTCATTTCTTTCTTTTATTATTCAAGGATAAGCTCCCACCATGGCATGACCTCTGGGCTAGGGGGCCATTCTACATCATGTTTATTAGGTCTCCTATCAAGCCGGGTTTGCAGAAGCGTCATGTCCCTGCTGGTATCCCCATGAAAACTCTCCTTCCTGGCCTCACACACAGTCACTGCCTTTCTGAGAGTAAGCAGACACTGTGACTGGGCATTGTGCTATGATTTTACTCTGCTGAAACACACCAGCAGATGAGGTTAGCAGTCATATTGGCCTCTGCAGAAGACAGGAATCCAGACGCAAGCTCTTACCAAAAAGCCACAAAGCCCAATTGTCTTAGTCTTGGCTGATCCAAAGCTATTGACCCACTTTGTCTTTATTTTTTAAGAGTATGCATTTCTTGTTGATCCCTCATGTGGATGTATGCTTTTTTCTTACAATTGAAGTGACACAGACCCCAAAGAGAGTGAAATGTATTGTTCCAGAGGAGTTTGGAAAATCATAATATAACTTTTCATGAACTCATCTACATTTCTAATTTGCAGACAGATAGTAGATGGCATTGTCAGTCTCCCAGCTAAGGGACAATTATTCAATGTTTACTTCAGAGGTTATAGGTTTAAATGATTTCATAGTCATCCAGCATTCTATTCTGAGCACTGTTTCCCTTTCTGTCACTGTTGATGGATTTCTCTGTCAGCATCAAGATTTGCTTGTGCCAGTCCCTGATGCAGAGGATAGTAATTTTATGATGACTTCCATATTCTCTGTGATACAGCAAGCTTTTATCAGATGTAGTTGAGGTTAGAGAACTATAGAATAATGAATATATATGACATTTAACAAGTATTTCTGAGTAACTACTATAAGCCAGGCAAATACTAAGCCATATTACAACGGACTATGAAATTTGCATTTCTTTTTAAAGTTACAGATATAAACACTTAAAAAATCATAAATTTGAAGATATTTTAATACTCCTGAGATAGGTAGCATTTACCACTGTGCAACGCTTCCTACCTCACCTCTCCATCCAATCTTATGCTCCTAACCTGGGGGCTCTCTCTCTACTCTGTACATCCCAGGTTTTGTACAGATTTTGTATCTTTGTAGATACCAAGAAATATCCTCCCTCAGATCTTGCACATTCAGGCTCTTGTCCTGGAATGGTTTTGCCTCATTTACTCTTTCCCAATCAATCCCTGCCCTGCCTTTAGTTCTTGGCTTTATTGTGCCTCCATTAGGGAAGCATTCACAGATCTCCCAACACTCAGATCTTTTTGATTTTTGTTCTCAGATCTCTTTGTTTTATGTTGTGAGCATTTTTTTCCCTCTTTCACAGCATTGTATAGCTATAGTAATTTGTTTAAATCTGCTATCTGTATTAGACTATTATCTCCATGAGAGCAGATGCTTTGCACACAGGACCATCTCTGTTCTAGCATCTAGCACATTTTCAAAAGATATTTGATGTTTGACTGAGAGATCATCTTGCTTAAACCACCTTTCATATCAGAATGCTGAAGCTCAGAGATGATACACGGCTTGTCCAAGAGCATAGTTAGGAGCCGAGTTGAAGTTACATTTCCTGACTCCCAGTGCTATTCTATTCTACCTCCACCAATGTGCCAGGGTGGGAGAGAGCACAGCTGGGTTGTGGGGTATGCTCCTCTAGGTAGCAGAGGTAACAGACGTGGCATTCTGCATGCATGTCCTTGCCTTCCAGTCAACCTGGATTAGATAAATATAAATAGATATATTTTCAAATTTACAAAAAATTGTGAGTATAATAATCATATGCTCTTTACCCAGATTCTTCAAATGTTAATATTTATGGTCTAGATGATTTTGTCCCTGCCCCCACCCCACCCCACCCCCACCAGATTTAAATGTTTAATCCTAACAAACAAGATGGAGCCTTGGAAGGAGATTAGATCATGTGGGTGGAGTACTCATGAATAGGATTAGAGCTGTTATAAAAGAGGTGGCACAGCCTGTAATCCCGCACTTTGGGAGCCTGGGCAACTTGGCGAGACCTCATCTTGACAATAAATCAAAAAATTAGCGGGGCATGGTAGCGCACGCCTGTAGTTCCAGCTACTTGGAAGGCTGAGGCGGAAGGATCACCAGAGCCCAGCAGGTCGAGGTTGTGGTGGCCGGGAGCAGCCACTGCAATCCAGTCTGGGTGACAGAGTGAGACTCCAACTCAAAAATAAAAATTAAATAAAAAAATAAAAGATGCTCAGAGAGCTGCTTTACTCCTTCCACCACGTCAGGGCACAGCTGGAAGGCAATCGATCCAGATTCTGAATTTGCAGGTGCCTTGATCATAGATTTCCCAGCTTTCAGAATTGTGAGAAATAAATTTCTTGATGTTTAGAAGTTACCCGGTTGTTGTAGTTTTGTTATAGTAGCCCAAACAGACTGAGACTCTATCTATCTATCTACCTATCTGTCTATCTCATCTCCTCCTCATCCTTCTTCTCATCATCAATTATTTATCTAACATGTCTTTTTCCTATTCTCCCATAAGGCATAGATATGAAGCTTCTTTACAAGTAGATAGTTTAGCATGCATTTTATAAGAAGAGATTCTTTTACATAATCACAACACAATTATCAAAATCAGAATATTAAACATTACTAACATTATTATAGAATCTCAGTTTTTATTCACATTTGCCAATCTTCCTAATAATGTTCTTTCTAGCAAAATAAAATCAAGAATCATGTGTTGCATAGTCACATTATGTGTTGTAGTCACGGCTCTCAGTTTTCTTCAATCTGGAACCACGTCACAGTTTTCTAAAAATAATAGACCAAGTATTTTGTAGATTAATTAACAAATCCTTAATTTGGATTTGTTGATGTTTCCTTATGATTAGATTGAGATTACCATATACTTTTGCAGAAACACTAGGAGTTCTAATACATCATATCAAGAGGTGTTTCGTCCCATTACTGGCAATATTAATTTAGATTACTTAAAGTGCTGACTGTCAGGTTTTTCCACTGGCAAAGTTACCACTTTCTCTTTTGTAATTGATACATACCTGTGGGGAGATACTTGAAGATTATGTGAATTTCCTATTAATCTTCAAACTTTCATCCACTTGTTTTACTACCCACTGGAGTTACTTGCTTGAATCTATTATTATTATGATTGCTAAATGGTTGATTTTGTATTTTACAGTTTTTTCTACTTTTATTAGCTGACTTTCTACTATAATTCTTCTCTCATTAGTTTTTTGTTGTTGTTTATAGCAATGTGAACTTTTTATTCAGTGAGTTTTAATACTTTACTATTATTTATTTTGATTCCAAATTATTTCTGTTTTGACTGTGGACGTCTTTCAGGCTGGCTTCTGTTTGTTTCCTTTTGATATGACCTCATGTTTCTTGTAGCACTTCTTTACTTTTTAGTGAAAAAAGATGTTTCAAGCTCATTTTGTAATCTTCCCACCTCAGGCCTGAAATTGGCCATTTATCTAAAGAGATATGCTCATTTTTATTGGGATATAATCATTTATAGACTCTTCCATGTTTACATATAATTATAATATTTATAATCTCACTCTTTTTTTACTATTTTTATCTAAAAAGTCTACCTTGATATCTCCATTTTCAATCAATATCACAAAGGTTTATTCTAACTTTCTCCCTTCTCATATTTGTAATTCCCCTTTTCAACAGAGAGAAAACTGGCTACCATTTTTCACAAGATAGTGTCTTATTTGCTGATCCTAGAATACAAAGAAAGATTGCTAGTTTATGCCTCTGCAAAGAGAAGCCTACAACAAGAGTTCAATATTTGCTTAGAATTATTTTGGTCTTTAGCCTAAAGGCAAATCATCTGAATCCTGTATGAAAATTACATGAGTTAGTTCTCTCTCCAGTTCATTTAGTGTAGTTAGGTTATTCTTTTGAAATATAGTTTGCTTTATTTGTTTTGTGTGTGTGTGCACCATTTTAGAGGTTTTTCCCTTATCCTTTCTGATTTTTTTTGCTTGTGATTTTTTTATTTTTGCCCTTTTTTGAGTATGTCAAACATTAACACGATCCCCAAAAAGTCCGAACTATATAAAAGCACACACACAAAAAGTCACTATCCTCTTTCTCTCATTCCTTTTATGTTTTCCAACCTAGTCTCACCTACTTTCTCTATGTAATATATCATTAGCTTTCAACTTAGTTTTCCTCCATTATTTTTTGCACAAATAACCTTGACTTATGTTCTCCCTGTTATTTTTGCCCTAGTAATCAAATACTTTATTTCCCCCTTTTTTCTTAAAAAAGGGAACTCTCTTACGTTCCACCTCAGTTCATTCAGCTTTGCTTGATACTTTTGTATAGTTGCTTAGTATTCCATCTTAAACATACCATAGTTTACTTAACTTACCTTGTTTGCTTAGACATGTTGCTTCCAATATCCTATAGTAACAAAGTATGCTGCAAGGAATATCCTTATGTCTAAGTATTGTCAAATTGTTGGAGGTACAGTTGATTGTTGAACAACACAGGGGTTGGTTTGCTAACTCTCATGTACTTGAAAATTTACATACAACTTTTGACTCCTCAGAAACTTACCTACTAATGGCCTGCTGTTGACAGAAAGCCTTACCGATAACAGAAGCATTTTATTAATTCATACTTTATATGTTCTACTTATTATCTATCGTAATCTTACAATAAAGCAATCTAGAGAAAAGAAAACATTATTAAGATAATTCAGGAAACAGAAAATATATTTACTATTCATCATGTGGAAATGGAACATTGTACAATCTTTATTCTTGTTTTCACATTGGTGAGGCTGAGGAAGGAGTGGTGGAGGAGGGATTGGTCTTGTGGTCTGAGGGGTGGCAGAGGCAAAAGAAAATGTGTATAAGTGGATTCATACAGTTTGAATTCATGTTGTTAAACAGTCAACTGTATATCTGCAGGGTAAGTTACCTGAAGGTGGGAAATCTATATCTTAAGGGAATATATTTGTAGTTTTGTTAGATAGTGCCAAATTCCCCCACATGAGGATAGTACCAATTTTCATTTCAACCAGCATTATATGATCACGTGCCTGGAAAACCCCTAGAGAATCTATGGTAAAACTAATTCAGCCATAATGATGACTCAGCAATAAAGAATTCAGTAACGTGTCAGAATATAAAGCTAACAAGTGATAACCAGTTATATAACAACATGGTAAAAAAAAATTAACTTACCATAGCAACAAAGAAGACAAAATACTTACAAATAGATTTATTAAGATATATGCAAATTCAATAGGTGGAAAACTTTAAACCTTTTCTGAAATACACACAAGTAAACTTGAACAAATAGAAAGAATTTTCACTTTAGGTATGATGACTCACCAAGAAAAAGGTATCAGTTTTCTCTAACTTAATTCACAAATTTAACACAATCCAAATACAACTACTAACAAGAGTTTTTTATTCATTTTATTTTGCTTTGTTTTTATGAAAACAATAGTTAGAAATACACAAAAAGTTATGAGGAATAATTAGCCCAATTAGATATTAAGGCATACAACACTATATAGTCTCTTTAATTAAAACTCTTTGGTATCAGTGCCTGAATAGAATATCAGACCACTGGAATATAAAATAAAGTCCAGAAATTGACCCAAGTGCATATAAAATTTAAGTATTTAAAACAATGGTATCTCAAAACACTGGGGAAAAGATGAGTTTTTTAATAAATGAAGGAGGGACAACTACTTATTCATTTGCAAAAAATAAAACTAGATCCATACTTTATACCATACCCAAAAATAAATTATAAATGAATCAAGGATTTATATATAAAATCATACAAGCACTAGAAGAAAACATGATGAGGCATGGATCTAATCTATCTATTGGATGTCTTAGTCTCTGCCAAATGCTCTAGAAATAACTTTCAGAGATGGTTTCATCCGGGAACCACACACTTTCTTAACCCATAGGTGTCTTAAGTCTTAGGATACAAAACCCTGCATCATTCAACTGTACCCACTAGTCACAGGACTATTCATTTCACCGTCTGGTAAGATGATGAGAGTGTCTCATCCTGTTTCATGATGTCATGCTTTTCTCATGCTATTTATCCTTCTTGGTGGTTTTTTTTTTGTCTGTGACTCTTTCTTTTCGTATATTATTTATTCTGTAAAATATAGTTATTTGTAGCACATCTGTAGAGTTTTCTATAACCTTTATCACTTATTTTGCTTTTCATGCTGTGTTTCTTATATACATATATTTAGTGTCATAAATACTATATTGTACTACAATTGCTGATTTGCTTATCTGATTTCTTTTCTGGGACATAATCTCTTAGAAAGAAGCAAAGTTATTTTATTTGACTTTTATTCCTAGTACCTACACAGAGGCTGGCATATAGTTGATGCTTATATTAATCATAGTAGGTTAGAGTGTGTT
Source organism: Carlito syrichta (assembly GCF_000164805.1). Classification (NCBI taxonomy): domain Eukaryota; kingdom Metazoa; phylum Chordata; class Mammalia; order Primates; family Tarsiidae; genus Carlito; species Carlito syrichta. The sequence goes on from NW_007252934.1 coordinate 33,305, forward strand.
GCAGGAACCATCAACTCCCAAATTTTAGTGGCTAGATTCAACAAAGGTTTAAATATCACTCATAAAATCTATTGAAAGTCTGGGTGGCTTTCTAGGGTGGTTATCTTTTGTGTGGTGACTCAGTGACCCAGGTTACTTTGATCTTGTGGCTCCAAGTTCAAAATAGACCAGAACTAGTCAAATGATCTCATTTAACTGCAAGAAGGTTGGGAATTATAGCCTTCCATATGTATAGGAATAATTGGAGAACTGGTTATTGCTTAACAACTGTTAACGAGTGAAGTGCTACCAGAGCATTTCTGGAAATTCAGTAGAAGATCAAGGCCTCAGGGAAGAGTTCTTATTGCAAAGGTGTCCAATCAAAAGAAACTCAGATACTCTGTAATTTATTTCCTGGATTTGATAAAAACAACTTTCTTCAGAAAAATCTTAATCTGAAGGCTCCAGATCATTCTAGAATTTTCCAGATTATCCTAGGAAGTATATCCTTGTCTCATAGAGAGTTTCTCTAGACTGAGTTCATAAATATCCATGGATCAAAAGATCCTAAAAGTCATGGGGTCACAGAATCACAGTTTCAAGAGAGACATTTTGGATTGAAGAATTTGCTCAGTCAGGGACAAGAACTGAGGGAATGGAACTTAGTTATTTGGATAATAAGAAGGAAATTATTTTCATGGTCCTAGAAGATGGGGTGGATTCTTATTGCAGGTGTAATTAGAGGAAAGCCAGGACATAGGACAGAAGCTTAGCTTAAGGAATTTTTTTTTTTTTGAGTTGGAGTCTCACTCTGTCACCCAGACTGGAGTGCAGTGGCATGCTCCTGGCCACTGCAGCCTTGACCCGCTGGGCTCCAGCGATCCTTCCGCCTCAGCCTTCCAAGTAGCTGGAACTACAGGCATGTGCTACCACACCCGGCTAATTTTTGATTTATTGTAGAGACGAGGTCTCGCCAAGTTGTCCAGGTGCCTCAGGCTCAGGCAATCCACTTACCTTGGCCTCCCAAAGTGCTAGGATTACAGATTGAGCCACTGAGCCCATAAAAGGAGTTGTAAAGCATCAAGGAGGAAGCCACAGTCCAAAGGCTTAGCTTAGGAGTTGCTGCAAAGCATCAAGATGGAAACCACAAATAAGATAGCATGTGGGTGGCTGACGAGACTCATTCAGAATATATGGTAACTTGACTTCGGGCAGAAGAATAATGCTATTCCCCATAAATTCCAGATGTTATTTTCATGAATTTGGTAGTGGGACTATAGGTGCTGTAGGCCCAAACCTTCTTTGATAAACAAAAATTACGTATTTTTATCCTTAAAAATAATGCAGAGTAACCTATGATGATGAGAAGTTGGCACAGGAAATATTAGGTCTATTCATTTGGGCCAGGATTTGTTCTCTTCCTCTAAACAAGTGAAGCAGGAAGAACACCTTCCTCATGTTTCAACCATCAAGTTTTCAGGATTAAGTGAATACTTTTGACAAAACCTTGCTGTTTTCAATTTGAATTTCTTTTCCTACATTTCTGACACTTTCTTCAGGTGAGTCCAACAAGATGGCAGTTTTCTATTATATAAAGAGAAAACTTGGAGTTTAGGTATTAGTTTCTGTTCTTATATACATATAAATAACCTACCCTGTTCCGAGGTTTATAATTAAACTCTACTTTGGTTCTTCTTTTGCTGTGTTTGTATAACTTTGTATTCTACATAATTTACATTTTGTGTAATTCTTTTTCTCTATCCACCCCCACACACTATATATAAAATGTATACAGTACTATTAATATACATATACATATATACATATATATATACATATACATACATATATGTATATACATATGTATATACATATATGTATGTATATGTATATATATTTTTGAGTTGGAGTCTCACTCTGTCGCCCAGACTGGAGTGCAGTGGCTGCTCCCAGTCACCGCAGCCTCGACCTGCTGGGCTCTAGCGATCCTTCCACCTCAGCCTTCCAGGTAGCTGGAACTACAGGCACGCGCTACCACACCCAGCTCATTTTGATTTATTGTAGAGATGAGGTCTCGCCAAGTTGCCCAGGCGGGTCTCGAACCCGCAGGGCTCAGGCAGTCCACTCACCTCAGCCTCCCAAAGGCACGGGATTACAGGCTGAGCCACCGAACCTGGCTTATTAATATATTTTTATAAGACTAGTGGAAGACATCATTACCTCATACTCCTAAATGCGTAAGTGTGTAATTCCTAAGAACAAGGACATTCTCTTATATAAACATATCAAGAAATTTAATATTGATGTAATACTTTTATCTATACTCTATATTGAAATGTTATCAATTGGTCCAATAATGTCTTTTATTGCCACGTTTCCCGATCTAGAATCCAATCCACAGTCACATATTACATTTAGTTTTCATGTCTCTATTTTTCTTTTACCTGGAACAGTTCTGTCTGACCTTTGCTCATGAATAGATTCAGGCAATGTATTTTTGGCAAGAATATCAGTGAAAGGATGCCGTATCTTTCTCAGTCTATTATATCAAGAGTCACATGGTGTTCATGTGTTCAAATCTTGATGATTTTAGCTTTGATTTCTTGATTAAGGTGAGTTGTCATCCAGATTCTTCTATTGTCAAGTCACTGTTTCCCTTTGCAATTAATAAATAACTTGTGGATGATCTTTTGAGTCTATATAAATACCCTTTTCTTACCAAACAATCACCTACTAGTTTTACTATTTATCACTGATTTTATAATTTCATCATATCTTGAATATTTATTAATTGGCATTATATCGTAGGGTTTAGTTTTTCTTTTTCCCCAATATATTTTTTGTTCATTTATTTACTTATATCAGTATAAACTCAAAGATTTTTGTTGCATTCAAGTAGTTCTAATCCATTACCAACAATATTAGTTTTTGATGCATAAATTGTTACAGACCATTTCAGGCTAGTTCCTGCGTGGTTGTGACACAGCTCATCATTTTTAAGCAGCTCCTTGCAAGGTGTTCCAGGCTTGTCTTCTACTTTCCCTGCCCCAGTTCTGGCGTCAGTCATTTCTTCTAGGAGCTTTGGCTTTTCCTCTGATTTAATTAGCTCAAATCTATGTTTTAATGTGCTCTCTCCCCGTCACTATCATCTCCTCCCAGGTCTACTCTCTTCCCTTTTGTTGCCCACCACGCCTTAGTTCCTCTCTGAGGGCCAGTTCTTTTCCCCTAATTTCTACAAAGAATGCACGTGAAGAAGCACTGCTATGACATCTGCAACTCATTTATCCCTAGAGTTGACTCTGCTAAACTGGCTGGCTAGACAAGTGCCTTCCTCTTGCAGGAGTGTTTCCAAAAGCTGCACAATTGGAAAAAGAGTTTATGCTCCTGGAAAGAGGGGATTTATGTTGTAGTGAAATGTTATATGAGTATCTTCAATTCTTTACAACATTAAACGTATTTTTGAGCTCCCTATTCCCCACAAGAGTTTCCTGAGAAACCTCAGTCTGCATTCATTTCTCCCTTCTTTGAACTCCAAATACACTTGGAGTCTGAACCACACAGTCTAGCTTTTGTTTATGTGCCTGCTGTTTCTATAATAGCTTCAAGTTTTCCATAATGGTTAACTACTTAAGGGAAAAGATGGTTTGTGTGTGTGTGTGTGTGTGTGTGTGTGTATAAAATTTCTTCCACAGAGTCTGATCTTACTTCCTACACACAAATGCACAATTTCTAACCCTAAGTCTTTCACTTGTAGATGCATCAAGAAATGACTTTTGACAATGTGAACACTGATCACTGAATTCACACAAGAGCCGGGCTCGGTGGCTCAACCTGTAATCTTGCACCTTTGGGAGGCTGAGGTGAGTGGATTGTCTGAGCCCGCGGGTTCGAGACCCGCCTGGGCAGGTGAGACCTCATCTCTACAATAAATCAAAAAAATTAGCTGGGCATGGTAGCGTGTGCCTGTAATTCCGGCTACTCGGAAGGCTGAGGTGGAAGGATCGCCAGAGCCCAGCAGGTCAAGGCCGCTCCCGGCCACCGCATTCCAGTCTGGGCAACAGAGTGAGACTCCAAATAAAAAAAAAAAAAAAAAAAAGAATTCACACAAGACTAGAACTTAGGCCTAACGACCTCTACCCCTATGTTTCCTCAACCCTTAATATATTATATCATAAAACCCCCAAACTTTGCCATCTATTTAGCGTCATTCTGTTATATCTGGATATTACAATCTTGTAATATTATACATATTTCCTTCATGTTGGAATAAAAATTATTTTAGTAGAAATGAAAGAGATGGAGGGTAACATTGATCTCTGACATCCATAGATCATCCCCAGGCTCTGTTCAAGCAGCTAAGTAAGAAGCAGACCTGGTTCTTTGTTCTCCTTTCTCTGACTGATTTCTGCAGAGCAGGCTAAGTCAGTATGCTGTGTTGAGAACAAAAGAAAAGGGTGTGGGATGTCTGCATATCTACTCTGCAATCAGTGTCCAACCACATTTTCTATTTTCTGTATGTCTTTTCCATTAAGTCTAGTCCATAGGTATTTATTTCAGTTTTTAGAAATATTTTGATTTAAATGCTGCTACCAACAAAAGCCTTATTGTGTTCTTATTCCAGAATATTTGTAAAATCTACTCTTTTAAAATATTTTATTCATGAATTCTATAAACACGTACTGAAAGTCTACTACATGTATTAGGCTCTAGGGTTAGGAATGGTTTTCTGAGGAAGGAATAATTTAGCGGGAAGACAGAGAGACCGTGACATCGAGACTATTATAGGAAGTGGCAACTTTTATTATGCTGGACAGCTCAGCGGGCTCGAGGGGCTAATGCTTCCAGGTCGAGCCCCGCAGAACGGAAGAAGAGGGGGCTTATACCCTTGTTTAGGTAAGGGAGGGGGTCATGTTGAGTGATTACACATTCTCTTTGGAATTTACAAGGTGGTGTTCAGAAAAATCAGGTCTTTTAAAGAACAAATGGTCTCCAGGAACTGCAGGGCAGCAGGGTATGCAAGTGGGGTTGTAAACCATCAACTTCAAAAGAGGAGTTTTGGATAAGTCTGTGAATTAGTTATTCTTTTGCATATACATGAGAGCCATCAGTATCTGGCCATTTGACCTTTTCAAACAAAACCAGCCTGGCGGCTCTTTAGAGTTTGCCATTTGACTTTCAAAAGGAAATACCTTTAACTGCTACCAACCCCCTTCCTGCCACATCAGAAACATTCAGGACACCAGGCCACTCATGAGGAATCCACTCCCATGACCCAAATGCTTCCTACTAGGCCCCACCTCCAACGTTGAGGATCACATGCCAACATGAGATTTGGAGGAGATAATCATCCAGCTACATCACATTCTGTCATGTAATCTTATTAGGAAGTCAGAAAACTTACATAATATGTTTTTGAAGGACTTTTTTCACCAAAGAATTAAAAGTATGTTGATAATGAAAGGGGTCATCTTTAGACATCCAGACGATTTGCTTTTTGATGAAAGTTATACATTCATCCCAGTTTCATGATGACTTGTAGTCTTTGAACTTAAGATGCCAAAATTGGTCATAGCATATACAAGAAGCTTTAAAATACCTGTGTAAATATTGTTATTTATATGTCATCTATTGACATAAAAGAGGCTTTATATCGCATTGTTCCATTCTAAGACCTGCTGTGCACTCTGAAATTGTACTTGTTCAATTTCCTTAAGAGATGGCACTACTACATTTTCAATAATTGATGTATATTTCATAACGTTCTGCATGTTTTGGGGAAATGCATAGTTCTTTATACAAAAGGATGCCCAGAATTACAGCAAGGAAAGCAAACTCAAAACTCTGGCAAGGCATATAATTTCAGTGTTACTGTATCCTCTGAATCTTTTCTAATCAAAATACAATTGTAGGGAAAGAATTATTTGGAGCAGGGGAGTAGGGAAGAAGAATGGCGATTAGAACATTGGTGATTTTAAAAGCCACAAGAAACAGAAAATAGATACTCATTCTCTAGAAAGTAAGGCATGGGAGAGATAACCCAAGGTTTGAAATAGAATTAAGAGTCCTGCTTGGACTCACAAGAATGATAAGCTAGATCTTTTGGTGTCTTAATTGAAACTAACTTTTGGCTAATTTAAGAACAAAAATTTAATAAGGTAATTTATATAATCAATAAGAAGACTAGTGAACTAGGTTACTAGACAACCCCAAACATATCTGAAGCCACCTCACAAAACTTTCACCATTTCCACCGAATGCCAAGTGCTGCAGTGTGTGCCTGCAAAAGTCATCAGACCTGGGCAGGACTCAGTCTTCCTGTCACTGTTCTAGTCCTCTCTTCTATGTGTCTCTAGCGCTCTATTCAAGAACCATGATAAATTCTTTGAGCATCTATAGTGGAAGGCAGATCCTGCATCTTCCAGAGACTTAGAGTGGAGAATTTCCCAAACATAAGAAGTAGGTTTGAATATGTAGTATCCAAAAAATGACAACTTTTTAACAGCCTATTCCTTTGGATATTCTTCATACATACTTTCATTTACAAACATTGGTTCCTAACTAGTATATCAAAAATGACCTTTGACAACCAGAGCACAGTTATCTCTGTCCCCAAATGAGGGAACCCAGAACCTCATCAATTGATGCATGTAGCTACTAACTCAGGAGCTCTAAGAGGTGCCCAACCTTCCTCTGCTTCTCTCATGATTATAAATCTGTACTCTGCAATTGATAAACTGAATTGAAATGTTGCTACCAACACACTCTGTGTGAATACTGAAAGTAAAGTTAGTTGAAATAAATAAATAAAAATCTGACACAGTAAGAAAAATAATGTAAGTAGACACCTAGGATACTAGGTAATAAATATGATTTCTTTCTTTACCACTCATTTAATATTTCTTTTACTTCACTCAGGAACTTTCATTTCTGAAGTATCGAATCCTTGGTGATAGTATTTGTATGGGGTTGCTGTGATTGGCTATTATTTATTCATTTATTTTTTTACACAATAAGTACCAAAAGCTTTACTCTGGTTTTCATCCACGTTATCCTTTTATCTCTATTATGTTACAGTCACCCCACTTCCGATAGAGAGAGTCAGGATCAGGCAAAAATGCAACCCCTTTTTTTTTTCATTTTCACTAATCATCCAATACCAAGAGAAGCCCAAAGTATACAAATAGTTTTCTTAACTTCCAAGTCTCTAGAATTATACTTGTATCTCCCCATGAAAGTATTCCTCTCATGGGTACTAAATCTCTCTACCAGCAGTTCCTAAAGTGGCAGGAATGAGGTCCACATATTTGTCAGTATTTTGTGTGTTTTAAAAAATGTGTCACATCCTATCTTGAGGCTAGAGTATATCTCATAACATTTCTGAAGTGCTTAACGGTAAGATAAGATCTCAGAAGTAGGCTGGTTACTGCTGAAGAAGCTTAGCATTCTTGAGAATGGGGTACTGAAGAACTGAAATAATCAATTATAAACTGATTATTGCAATGGGTGGCCAGTGGTCCAGGGTACAGTGTTCAAGATTGTCTTCGTTACAGAAACTTGCCATATCTAATATATAAGAACATTTAGTCTACTGGCTGGAATTTATGTTAGACCACTCTGTCGTGCTCTAATGCGATTAGTCTATTTATAGCTGGGGTCTGTGAAGTAGCTAGAGGTACAATGGACAGAGTCAAGCTCTCCAAAGGAAAGAACAGTCAAGAGCAAGGCTAAATGTCAGAGCCCTGTCAGGTACTCTGCAGTTTGTGGCAAGGCCGCTGAGCTAGGTGGATATTGGAGAGCCATGCATAGAAACTGATGATCATATTAATATCAAAGCAGTTTGGGACAGATGGCAAAGGAGGGGATCTGCAGGTACTTAGAGACTTCTAAGCAACTCAAGTGTGAAATGCACAGCAGAGAGAAACTAATTCTTGGCCTCACTTGTCGGTGGACTAAGATGGTTGTCAACTTGGTATTGTGGTTTGAGTAGTGCTTGGCCCACACAGTTGGTGCAGCTTAGTTGCAGGTGTAAAATTTCAGTAGCCCCAGTGAAAGGGGCAGAGGAAAGTAGGAGCTGAAAACAGGAACCAAATGCAAAGCCAAATGGGACCTAGCAGGGTGATCTAAGCCTGCACACTTTTCAAATGTGATAGTTACACTTTTGTACTGTTTTTAGAGGAAACCAGAGTGGTCCAAGGGAGCAATGTCAAGACTTTTAACCTGCCCGAAAAAAAAAAAACACTGTGTGTAAAACCTGACAATAAAAAAAAAAGAAAGAATAAAAATGAACTTAAAAAAAAATGGGCTAGAGATCTGACATCCCTTTTAGCTTTGAAAGTGACAAAGACATCGGTGAAACTATTTAAGGTCATGGCTATATTTGAAGCCAGTATCATGTCCAATTATCTAGAAATGACATGACCAGAAAAGTCCTCTGTATTTGAGATTCACTTCATGGGATGTTATATTTTTTTTGAAGTTTGGGTACTACTGGAAGAATTTTATCATCAAATGACAAACACTGACAAGTTCTGGATTGATTTATTTGTGGCAGTACCCTTTCCTATCGGTTAGCAAAAGGAAGAATGTCAGAAGGGATGAATCTGGTACTGCATGTGATTTGGGAAACCATAAGCTCCCCAAGCGTACTGAATTCTTAGCATTAATTTACAGCCCCAGAAAATATATAGAGGCTTAAATTACCTTTAATTCTTAACATCTAGGTTTAGAAGTCAATGCTTGCGATATTATGTTAGCAACATCTTCAAATTTTTTTTTTAAACTTTAAGAGGTGGAATTTTTCAGTGCTGCACTGGCTGGATTTGAACTCCTGACCTCAAGCAACCCTCCCACTTAGCCTCCCGAGTAGCTGGAATTACAGGAGCAGCATCTTTGCTTTTGTGTTCAGAGTAACTGAGATCCACTTCTGTTTAAACATCTAAAATTATTATTCCATTGGATTCATTTGGTGGAGAGTTTAACCTAAAATGTAAAAGCAAGAGGAGTTAGAGGTCAGCTAGAATTTTACATGTGCATACAGCCAAACTATTTTTCTGCTAATTTAAAATGAACCATTATAATGTTAATAAGCTAAAATAAAATTATTGTCCAGATTTATAAACATTAGGATGAGTAAAGTTCCAGTGCTGTTGATTACCCTTTCTTTGAAACAGAATAGATTTGCTAAAAAATGAAATTAAGATATCAAAAACTTAAATTGAGGGAAAAAAAATCAACAGCTTTTTAACATCTTTCTCCCTATCTTAGCATGTCATCAAATAAACAGTCATTAATTTGAATTGCCAATCATAATCATTTTTAGTTAGGAAAGCATGTCATATTCTTTTTGTATATCTCCCACATACCTAGCTCCTTGCTGAGTTTGACTTTTTTCACACTGCAGTCGGTTATAACTAAGTTTGGAGGATTTACTCTACTGGGGACCATTTCCAGTCTACACAGAGATCAGAGGATCCCTCATATTTTAGGTTCAAATAAAATTATATTCTGCATATTAAATGAGAAAGGAAACTTTTGTGAATTGATTAGGCAATTCTTCTAGATCAATACTTTTGAAAGCCATACAATAGAAATAAATATATATATTTATGTATATATATAAAACAGAAAAACAAATTCTTAGAAAAATAATGCAGTTAGATAAGGTGCTTACTTGTAGTAAATGTGAAATGCAAATGATTCTTTTGGAAACTAAATATTGTGTTTTATTTATAAGTGTTAACTGGGGACTCAGGAAAGAGCATCATAAATCTCTGAACTTTGTGTTTCCAAAGGAGAGACCAAGAACAATGTAACCACTGCTGGAACATTTTTCTCTTTTATTTCTTGATAGAATGTACACAACTGGGTCCTATGATCCAAGAAAGAAATTCAAACTCTAATTCCCATATAGGTATAAATAGCAAAAATGGGACTTTGATAGATAATTAACTAATTAAGGGAATCAAAATGCAAAAAAAAAGATTTCTAATGGGATTTAGAGAACTGGCATTTTGGTTCTTCATCAGGACCAATCTTGGGAGCTGTGAACAATGTAGTTTAAGTCTTTTGCAATGATTTTGCAAAATCTTTGCAGACAAATGTATTATGTAATTTATACTTGTTTTGACCATCTGCTCTGGGGCAACCAAAATCAAACACATAAATATTCTGGCAGAAAAACATATGGATAATCACACTAAATGGGATAAATAAAAACTTTAAAGAGACTTGAGTCAGTTCATACTAGATATTGCTTTGGTTTAAGCCAAGTTTTGTCATCAAATGGGTGTTCATACTGCCTGTCATATCCAGAAAATCGTCACCAAGTCCAATGTTATGAAGATTTTCCCCTAAGTTTCTTCTAGGGGAGTTTTAAGTCTTACGTTTAAATGTTTAGTCCATTTTGAGTTGGCTTAAAACAATCCCACTTCTCATTATTTATCGAAAACAATTGAAAACAGGATCTCTAAAAGGTATCTGCACTCTCATGTTTATTGCAGCATTATTCACTATAGCCAAGATGTGACAGATAAAGAAAGAAAATGTGATATATACATCAATGGAATATTATTCAGGCTCAAAAAAAAAAAGAGGAAATTCTGTCACATATTACAACATGTATGAACCTTGAGGACATTAAACTAAATGAAATAAGCCAGTAACAGAAGGACAAATACTGCATGATTACGCTTACATGAGGCATCTAAAATAGTCAAGTTCAGAAGCAGAAAGTTGAATGGTGGTTGCCATAGCTGATAAAGGGTCAATATCCAAAGAATACATACAAATGGTCAACAAGTCTTGTTGTTTAATGGGTATAGTTTCAGTAATGCAAGATGCAAAAGTTCTAGAGTTCTGCCGCACAACATGGTACATATAGTTAACAACATTATACTGTGCAACAGAGTACATGTAGTTCACAGTATTATCTTGTACACATTAAAATTTATTAAGAGGATAGATCTTACGTTATATGTTTTTTATCACAGTAATTTTAAAAAACCTTCTAGTGTTTAAATTTTTAAAAAATTTCAAGATTACAATTAAGAAATTATTGACCTATTTACCAAAAATATGTTCCATATATATTGAGCAGAAAAGGAAGACAGTGCTTATTGTTAAGTAAATTTGGGAAATAAAGATTGAAATAAAATTAAACAGGTTGATTGCCATAGAATTTCTCAGAGATTGTTATATGCCAATATCTTGTGAATCCCAAGAAAGGTAGTGTGCTATATGCAGCATTCTCTATGGTTATCAAATCACAGAAGCCTTTTTGAAACATCTTACAGGACTAGTGTTTTGAAAAATGCATTTTAGAAAAGCTCTCAGAACGGTGTCCAGAAAAATAAAGATACCAGAGGCCTTTTCTGGAGAGACTGGATTCTTCATCCATTCCCAAGGATCTATTCACTCAGGCAATACTGAACAGCACTTGTATTTGAAACCTGGCTAGGGGCACACAGAAAGAAATGGAAGTCTCTGTTCCCAGAGAAGTCACAGTCTAGTGACAAGAGAGCCAAGAAAACAACTACAATAAATTAACAATTAATATACTGGTGATATAAAGCAAGTCTTGAGACTTGAAAGGAGAAAGTGCTTAGCTAATTAATAAATCAATTCACTTATTTGCTTAACAAATTCAGTTCATTCACTTTCTCAAACAACTCTCTGAGCATATACTATGTGCCAGATACTAAGCAAAACAGATAAATTACTGCTTTCATGAAGCTTATATACTAGAGAAAGAGAATGAAAAATAAGTAAGTAAATATAATACAGTATAGATGACGGCAAGTGCTGAAAAGATAACTGAAGTAGGAAGTGGGGATGGAAGCCCCCGGGAAGGGGCCCTCGAAGCATGAACTTGAAGAATATGCTGCCGCAAGGCTTGCCTACAAGACGAGGGGGTCCTGAAAGAGCTCAAGGAACAGCGAGACAGCTGGCATGGTGAGAGCTATTAAGAGATGAAAAGGCCAGCCTAGGTGCCTCAGCCTGTAATCTCAGCACTTTGGGAGGCCAAGGCGAGTGGATTGCTGTGGGTTTGAGTCCAGCCCAGGCAACTTGGCGAGATCTCATCTCCTCAATAAATCAAAAATTTGCCCGGCATGGTAGCACGTGCCTGTAGTTCTGGCTACTTGGAAGACTGAGGTGGAAGGATCACTGGAGCCCAGCAGGTCGACACTGGGATGGCCATGAATGTGCCACTGCACTCCAGCCTGGGCGATGGAGTGAGACTACAACTCAAAAAAAAAAAAAAGCTGAATAAAGGCAGAGAGGTGAAAATAGAACTGGGACTTAATTGAGTGGGACAGAAAGTTAGTGGAGGATCAGAAAAGAGAAAACAGAATGTACAAAGGCCCTGATGAGACAGAACCAAGTATGTGGGACTTATAAATAGTCTGCATTTGTCAAAGTATCAAATACTTCGTAGAAGCAAACTAGACATGGACTGGAAAATGCCCAATGACTTTAAGAGATCTTAGGTGCCTTGACTAGGTGCCTTGACTATGTCCTTGGACTAGGAAGAAGGGAAGGCAGGTATCTGTGACTTAAGCAGTTGGTGTGCAGACCCTCAGATGTTTTAGAGGCAGCTCAGGGACTGGGCAAGCAGGATAAGTGGAGGACTCAGAAGAGGGTACTCTGTGCTCCATCCCCATCTCAACCAGTGAAGTTGTGCTTTGTGAGTGTGTTAACATTCCACCTAAGATTGAATTTGAAAAGTAGTGTTCTGCTGCTTGAAACAAGGGGGGTTTCTAAAAATAAAAATAAATGGAAAGAAAATTAAGATATCCAGGTAGAAAACCTTTCTAAGAAAGGTGATTGAGAAAGGAGATATATAAGGAGATTTGAGAACAAGGTAAACATTTTCATTTTGTTAAGGTAGAACTAGAATAAACTTGTTTTTAGGCTGAGAAGAGAGCTGTTAGAGTGTGAAAGTTTAATACAGAGGACAATGGAAAGTAATGGAAAAATGACTAAGCTCTTATTCTTAGGTGGGAGGGGGTTGGATCCATAGCAGACACAAATAGGTTTGCATTCTATTCCATTTATAAGATACAATAGTTAAAACTCAAGGATTTTCTTTGGCTATTGATTTTTTTTTCATTTAGGTTTTCTTTAAGTAAACATTTAATTAAGCATGTTTTTAAAAGAAAGCACATTCTCATATCTAGTTATTATCCTGTTGCCTTTGTTAAGATACCAGAATCTTTGATTATTTTTTCACTTTAAGGCATAAACCTTGAGAGAAAGGATCATGGTTAAGTATGCCAATTACCTTCAAACTTGATTTGATCAAAGGTCAATTCTTTTTATATGTAATAGGAATGTGTTAAACAAACACTGAAATTCACTTTCCTGTGCTGTCTTTATTCATGCACTCCCAAAGAAGGCTGGGTCGTTGAAAAGCCAATTTATCATTTCATTCTTTGGGACAGATGAAAAATTTGTATATTCTTTTTTTTTTTCAGACTCTCAGGTAAGGATATTCTGTACTCTGCTCTAAAGCCGACAGTAGCCCTTGGAAAGATTTCCAATGAAGAGGCTCCTCCTCATCACTAAACTGCTCTTGTGATGCTGCCAATTGAGTAGATTTCCTCTTAAGCTTCCAAGGAAACAGAGAGTTGCAGCTCGTGACTCGGTGTATAGAATCACAGGCTGTAGAGACCTCGTTTCTCACTGTCCAGGTTGCACACACAGCACAGTCGAATAAATGCCCTCTTTGATTTGGGTATGTCATTTGGGAGTGAGCTGGCATAGGCCATTATAGAAAGAGCTGAAATCAACTGTGAGTTACATCAACTGTACTCAAAGTACAGCCCACTGACAGCAAGAACAACATCATTGGGATCTTGTCAGAATCTTCTGAATAAAATTCTTTTAGCAGGATTCTTTCTTTCTTTTTTTTTTTTTGAGTTGGAGTCTCACTCCTTCACCTAGGCTGGACTGCAGTGGCATGCACGCTCACGGTCAACCGGCGTCAATCTTCTGGGTTCCAGTGATCCTTCCGCCTCAGCCTTCCACGTAGCTGGAACTACAGACATGCACTACCATGCCTGGCTATGTTTTTATTTTTTCTTGTAGAGACGAGGACTCACCAGCTTGCCCGGGCTGGTCTTAAACCTGCAGGCTCGGGCAATCCACTTGCCTTAGCCTCCCAAAGTGCTGGAATTACAGACTGAGCCACCGAGCCTGGTCTTAGTAGGATTCTTAAGTGATTGATATGAACATTAAAGTTTAAGAACCACTGCTTTGGGGGGGTTCTTTTGGACCATTATATAATCAGTTTACTGGCCTTTAGAATTTCTGTTTCCTTAGTGGTTGACTTCTTATGGGTCATGTCTTTTTCTGACACACCTTTGTATTTCTAGTGCGTAGCACAGTGTCTGATACATGACCCTTTGGTTTCCTTGATGGCCATAGCTTAATCCGTGTTCACTAAGTGAGTTACAGAATCATGCAGTATCACAGTATGATTCTCCTGGCATCATGAGAAATTTATACTAACAACTTTTTTCTGAATCTGCTTTGACTGTAATCGATATTTTAGGCTACATATCATGAAACAGAGAATCCTACTCTATATTAGTGGCCTCTTTTTTTCATCTGGACATTGTTTCCCTTTTTTATTCAGAGCATCCCTGGATCTCCACATTCCCATTTTTCTGGGGTTCGGCTTATCTTGTGCTGTTTAATTAATCTGTTTTTTATCTCTCACTTTTCTTTCTTCCCAAGTGACCAATACAGTTGGAGAGAGGCACTTTTCAAGTTATTTTTGTATCTTGCTTTCCTCTTTAGCTTTCATCAAGGTGACACTTCAGAAGCTTAAGGTGGGTGAAAGGAAGGATACAGAGGACTTTCTTTTTCATCAGTGTCTTCATGAGGTTTTTTCCCCCTCATTGCAACAATAGCATCAATTTTATAATTTGTATGCTCCGAGAAGGATAATGCAGAAAGCCTTAGTATGATAGATAGTGTCTGTGTATTTTTAGACCTTTTATGCTTTTCATGTCATGAGCACTCTGCCACTGCAAGTTTTTGATGGAAAAGTGGCAATCTCTCCTAAGAACATTTCTGCTTTGCCCTTCAACTTGTTTCTTTTCTGCTTGCAATCTAGTCATACTGCAGGCTCTTCAAGTATAGAGTGTTTTGTGGAGTAATGAAGATGAATTATTCTTGCCAGGCACAAAGAAAGTTATTTTACCTGTTACCTAAATTGAAAAAAGACAAAGCATACTGCTCAATTTTGACCTGTCAGTAAGCACTCAGAGAAAAAGAGTTTCCTAACAACTTGAAACATGCATTTCTAAAACATTGGTCGACAAAGTGAGGCCAAAGATTGGTTTTACTGTAAAACAGAGCTCAATTTTGGTCTCCAATTTCACCAAAATCAGTAGGGAAGGCAAATGATAGCCAGGGTGGTAGCCTTTCTAGTTTATCAGAGAAAGGTTCTAGTTTATCAGAGAAAGGTTGAAAAGACTAATCTTCAGTGAACTTCCATATAAGCATAAGTTCCCTGTATGTATATTTCCTAGGGAGGTTAAAGTGGGTAGAGAGAAAATATTTTTTGGTGTGGTTGCCAAAATTTAGGTAAGAGAACTCAGATCTTTAATGAATAGCTTTACCCTCAAGTCAAATGCAAAATACTGAAGTGTCAATATAGATACTTATCAGAGAGGAAAACCATTCACGATTTCTGAAATTATGACTAAGTTGCGATGAACACCCATAACAATTTTCCCTCTGAAAGACAATATAGTTGACTGACAATCTAGTTCTTAACTGGGACAAAAAGCCCTTTCTGGAATGTCAGCAAAGCCTATAAGTTACAGATGATTTTTAGAAGAAAATTCCAGCCTTGTAATACCTAAGCAGATAATGAACACATGTGTTTAGTGAAACCTGTGGTCTAACCTGGCAGCAATCTAGTGAGAGGAGAGAGGTAAACTGACAACTCCTTACATTTTAAATTCATGCTTTTACCATGGGGAGGCGGGGGAAAGCATTGCATATCTCCCAGTCAATGGAAGTTGGCAAACTTGTTTTTCTTTTTATGGTTTGTGTGTTTGAAGAATGAATACGTCAGCCTTTCTCAGAATCTAAATCTGACAATCAGGAATTTTTCCCCATTAGCTAAAGAGTAACCAACTCTTCCCTTGGTAGTGGGAATATTAAATGTATTCTTTAGGCCTGGTTGATTTTAGTCCTTTGATGATGTTTTTCAAAAGCTGCACTAATGTGTCCTGGCCTCATAGTATCTTTTTCTTCTTGACTCTATTCCAGTTGTTGTAGATTCTTCTTGGGAGACCAAGTCAAATTTTAGTATCAACGTTAAGTTAATTAGATACTTTGTCAACAAAGACTCTTAAAAGTCAAAGTTTAAACTTTGATTACTAATTCCATGTCTGTTTTCCTGAGATATAACAGAAGTCTGCTTGGAAAGTTGCAAATCTTTTCTTCTTCCTTTTTCAAATCTCATGTGTTCTTTTTAAAAATTTTCTCTTTAATGCCAGAGCTCAGGTGATCTATGTTACATCCTTATTATGAGGTTCATCCCTTTGTAATTCACTAGACAAGGGAAATTCCAATCTCATAGGGGCCTTTGTCTGTTCCAGGGAAGAAAGAGGAAAAAAGGGACCCCTTAAAAATAGCAAATGAAGGGATTTATGAAGAGGAAAATGATATTTTTTCAAGGCCTTTTTTGTCACTTAGATCAATTTTAAGGCCCTTAATCCTTTGATTTATATTTGTGGGCAAGAGAACAAAGGAATCAAACTTAACTGGAATTGGATTCCACATGGATTGTCAAATAGAGACATTAGAACATGTGATTTATAGGGTTGTTTTGTAATCGCTCATTTGTGTAGCTTATTGACAAAGGAAAAAGAGAAATATGTTGTGACTTCCCTGCCTAGTTCCAGTCCAAAGCCCTGTTGCCGGCTTCTTTCAGCTATGAATTCCCAAATGGATGCTAACACTTCCTTTCAAAAATAGATGAATTATCAAAATAATTTCAAAAGGGTAAGTAGCAGTGACAATGATTTGTGACAGCCTCCTTGGACAGTGTCCAGTACCTCCCTACCAGCTGGTACCCTCTAAGTGCATCCATGGTACTTTCCCTGCTTTCTTCTAACATAATTTTAATCATGTTGCTTTGGAATAGCTGGATCATTCTCTCTCTTTTTTTTTTTTTTTGAGTTGGAGTCTCACTCTGTCACCCAGACTGGAGTGCAGTGGCCACTCCTGGCCACCGCAGCCTCGACCTGCTGGGCGCTGGGCTCTGGCAATCCTTCTGCCTCAGTCTTCCAAGTAACTGGAACTATAGGCGCGTGCTACCACACCTGGCTAAATTTTTGATTTATTGTAGAGATATGGTCTCACCAAGTTGCCCAGGCGAGTCTCAAACCCGCGGGCTCAGGCAATCCTCTCACCTCAACCTCCCAAAGCGCGGGATTACAGGCTGAGCCACTGAGCCCGGCCATTCTCTTTCTTTTCTAATTCCACAACGAGAGTGGCTGTAATACCCTTTCTCAGGGCCTGGCATGCCCAAGGACTTTGGTTAACATGCGCTTGATAAATAAGAAAACAAGAAAATATGACTGATAGAAGAAACTTGTGAGACATTTAGACTTTCAGAACATAGACCACTTTCAGAGGTAGACAATGTGAGAAAATCACGCCTTTGCTCATTGCTCATATCAACTCCTACAAGTTCAATTCAGTGATGTTGGGATTAATGTGGACATGGCCATTTGCGGACCATTAGGAAGTGGCCTACCAGCTTAGGGTAAAGCTTTTATAATACATGATTTTCACACGTTAGTTCACTTCTTATGAATCTTTCTTGGATTCAACAAGGAGAAATATGATTTTTAAAAGTACCTTTTGTACCTAGAGTAAGCAATGCTTTAAACTATCTTCTGATGGCCTAAAGAGAAAAGTAGCCTCTGTTCTTTAAATATTACTCAGAACATATTTATTAGGCATCCACTGTTTTTTTCACCTGACCCATAGATATAAGAGAGCGGAAGAAACAGTTTCTGTCCAGAGTCAATAACGCAGTTGAACTGGGACCATCCCTATAAACAGAGACACGATGAATCATTTACTAATTGTTCAGGGGCATTTATGCTAAATTATATTCTTTAATAATTATATCCAAATTCACTGACATCAACTTAAAATGAAAAATATTAATCTAAATAAAATTTTGATATATCAAAAGAATTTATTATTGAAGGCCAGAGACTGAGGTCTGGGGTTTTGACCAACAGGAATTGGAAACTAGAAATTAAGGCATTTTCTTAAGGTCGTTGACTGCTGACTACAGAAAATCCTAGATTTCGTGGAATTTTCAGATGACCAAATCTTCTAAAGAGTAATAGTAAACAGCTGATATTTATGCCCACAGCATATTTATCAGACCCACAGCTCAGTGCTGACCCCATCTGAAGTGCTGATGTGGGTAAATAAATCAGGATATAAGCAGCCAACAGAAAATCTGTCATAAATACAGAGACACTTCTCTCTTGCCTCTCAAACTTTTGCTGTCTCCACAATCATCATCAGTCAGCTTTCTCCACATTCCATAAGATTCTAAACTGTTAGAATCCAAGGCTTTATGTTTTCTCCTTTTTCATTTGTCATATTAATTAACAAGACAGCACACTCAATTTTCCAGTCTTTTAAGTTTTTTGTCCAAGAGTGCTACATTCCAGCCTGGTTCTCAAAATCCTTGTCTCTGCTCTGCTTCTTCTAGGCTGCTGCCTTTTTTGCTAATTTCTTTGACCTCCCCAGCTGTACAAAGGTCATCTGTCTGTTGCACTATCCAAGTTGATTTGTGCAGTGAGCAAAGATATGAAGTCTCTGTTAGCTCTCTTCAAATCTCTGTGTTCAAGAATGCTGGGGCAGTATGCTGTCTTTTAGAGTGAGACTGAAGTGAATAATTCCCTGCTCTGTTTTCTGAGATTCCATTGTTAAACTCCAGTTTCTCATTAATGGTCATTTTTGGAATGTAAAAATTGTTTTCTGTGAGTGATTGTGTGTGTGTGTGTGTGTGTGTGTGTGTGTGTGTGTGTGTGTAGAGCCAAAGTACAGGCATTGGGCCTATGTGATTGCATTGACAATTTTTAGGTTCCAAAGGAAAAATCTAAAATGAAGAAATCTTGCAAAGAAGAAAAGAATAGAAGGTAACCATTGGTTACAGATTTCTAGGACAATCCAGTGTTCATTTGTGATTCACTCAATAAACATTTACTATGACCTTATCTGTACCGGTCACTATGCTAAACACTGGGCAGGAAGACACATACCCTACTGTGAAGAAGCAATTATTTCAAGACAAACAGGCTATTCAGAAAGATGCAATGACTTCTGTAGTAGAAATATTCGCAAAGCACTATAGTAGCATCAGCATGAGGTTGAAAGCTTATTAAGGTCATTTACCTTTGTGACCTCAGTTCCTAGCTCAGTCTTTTGCTCATAGTGTCTACTTGATAGATAGTTAACACTCAATTGAAGGAATGAATATTGTCTCCTATATGTCTGTCTATGTCAAGCATTTTCCTACTGTTATTTTGACACATGGCTTCTGATTTTGATATGTGGCTACCTCTCATTTTGATATATGACTTTTTCTGTGAGAGTGTTTTACAAATATTTTGTATGTTTACTATTTTCCAGTCTTTATTGGGCAGCTAGTTTTAAATCAATAATACTTATTGATAAGTCAATGTATACATATTTCAAAACATCACACTACACCCCGTAAAATATACCATTATTTGTCAATTTAAAAATACATTTAAAAAATACAAGTTTTCAGATGTTAATATGCTGCAGATGACTTTCAGGTGTGGTTTTCACATTTGGTTGGGATGACATAAGAAGTCAAAAGGAGCTGATTTCCTAACTTTGGGTCACTCTTTCCAAAGAAACAAGCAACCCGGGCTTGGTGGCTCAGCCTGTAATCCCATGCCTTTGGGAGGCTGAGGTGAGTGGCTTGCCTGAGCCCGCGGGTTCGAGACCCGCCTGGGCAGCGAGACCTCATCTCTACAATAAATCAAAAAATCAGCCGGGCGTGGTAGCACATGCCTGTAATTCCGGCTACTTGGAAGGCTGAGGCGGAAGGATCACTGGAGCCCAGCAGGTCGAGGCTGCGGTGGCCGGGAGCGGCCACTGCACTCTAGACTGGGCGAACGAGTGAGACTCCGACTCAAAAAAAAAAAACAAAAAAGAAACAAGCAAACAAAAAACCCCCAAGATACCCAGTGACATTCATGCCAAGTGTCCTAGATAATATGGTCATGCATTTTGGTTCAGATATCTTCTTGATTTTGAAAGTGTAAAACATTCTATAAATACAGAAGAATAGACACAGTACAAATAATAGCAAAGTGAACATCAAGTCGACTTAGAAATGGCATATGTTTACACACATCCTATTGTACCTCATTATAGGACTCTGCTTTTATTTTATCCTTTGCCTCCTACTCAAAGGCCATCACTATTCTGAAGGCAAAGCATAGATAAATGAGTTGTGGTATATTTATAAGTGCCATTCCAAACAGTAGCAAAAAAAAAAAAAAAAAAAAAAGAATAAACTACTACTTCCTACATTTGCATAAGTGAGTCTAAAAAACACACTGTTGAATGAACAAAGCAAGTCATAAAAGAATATATACAATATGGCACAATTTATATTAGTTCAAATTTCAAAATCACATAAAATGTAGCAACATGTCATTTGGAGTGCATAAGTATATATGAGATGAAAATGAAAAACAGAAAAACCATTTTTAACACTATTTTTTCTTCAAAATTTCTTTGACCTTTGAGAATATATTGAGCCATTGGGTCATATTCATATAAGAAGGAAGTAACATTTATTAATTATACTGAATGAATGAGTAGGATGGAATTCCTATGAACAAATGAAATTAAAGTTTGACAACTTTATAAACTATCTATAATTTGGCTTTTGCCTCAAATTTAAGCAACGTCACAGGATGTTTCACATGCTATAGTCTTTTTTGTACAGTTATAAAACTTAAAATAGCAAGTTGAAGGAAGGCCTCAATGACTGATTTTCACTTTAGTTAATCATATTCTTGGTAAACTTCCTTGGTAACTAGGTAACTAGTTAAGGTAACTCTTGTAGTAGGTGTCACTGCAGCAGAAGAAATAATAAATGATTAGTAAGTAAGCTTGAATGGGAAAACACAGGCTATCTGTTCAGTATAAATTACCTTATAAACTTTGGGGTAATAAAGAGGTAAGGGTCAATGTTTAAAATACTTAAGTGCCTGGCTCCTGATGTGTCCTTCTCTTATTTAATTTTTATGTGGCCCCTTTAAGTTAAACATTATTATCCTTGTTTACAAAGGGGGACATTGATTCTTAGAGAAAGTACATGTCAAAAGTCATGAAATTACTGTAATCCCAGCACTTTGGGAAGCCAAGAGGAAAGATGTGCGTGAGGGCTGGAGTTTTAGACCAGCCTGAGCAACACAGACTCTGTCTCTTCAAAAAAATAAAAGAAAGTTATAAAATTGCTCCCTGACAAGGTGAGGGTTTTAATTCAAGTCCATTTGACTGCCAACTTCTTGCTTATTTCCAAAATGCTATTAATGTGGCTTATCATAAGGGGGGAGGGGCAAGATGGGCAACTGAAGACTTTGCATAATTGCTGCTGTCAGCAAAGAAACATATGTGGAGGAGTGGACCTCCGTATAGGCTTTGAAGGTCAGCCTCAAAACCCAAGCTGAAGTTTATCAGATGGTCACCTGGCAACATGGAGGATGGACAGTTCCAAGCCCAGGACACCCCTAGACGTGGCCCCATCATGAAAACAAAGGGCCGAGGGAAAGCAACAGCTTTTCTTTCCACATGCTTCATGTAAGCTTCTGCAGTCTCAGCCAAGGGAAACACAGCCCAGGACTTCCCTGCACATCCCTTCTGCATTGGCCAGGCACAGAGAGCTGCCCTGAATCAGGACGGGGGAACCATGTGGAGCCTGGGGAATCCCAGTTCCTGGGAATCCCCAGTGCTGGCATCTGCCAAACCAGCATGGAAAGGCTCAGGGGAAAACACCCTGTGGGAGTGGTCTGTACTGTGTGAGTACTCCTTTTCCCTCCCTTGACACCCAGCAAGGGCAATGTGCCCAATTCAGGGACTTTTCTCCAGCACCACCATCCACTGTGCTCGTATTAGGGTTCCAGATGCAGCTTGCCCTGAGGGGTCACCATCACTGCAATAGCTCCTCCCACAGAGTAGGGTGGGAACTAGGATGCAGGGCATCTATGCACAGCATGGCAGCAGCTGCTCCTCTACTAAGGAGACAACTGTTTCTCTTCTATCCCTGGGTGAAAGGGGCAGTTCTGCCTAGATGGAAGACTCCACACCCCCAAGAGCACTTGTGCCAGAGTACAGCCATGGGCCTTTCTGTTGCCTGCCAACTCTGCAGATGAGGTGCTGGGGAGGGGGTTGCCAGAGCTCCTGAAAAGCCAAGCACTTGTTCCAGAGGTGGGGGAAAGCTTCTGAAGTGGAGAAAATGCTTTGCCCTGCACTTCCAGACTGCACCGGTGAAGCAATGCCAGATGATTTCCCCCTCAGTTAACCACCCTTTCTGCTACTGCTGCCTCTCTCACAGGTGGAACAGAGAAGGCAAATCAGGTAAGAAAACAACACAAACTGTTACCCAATAGTACCAACTTTATCTAATTAAAAAAATAGAGAAGAGTCTTCTCTCCTAGATGAGGAATAACCAGTGTAAAACCACCAGCAGTCCTGAAAATCTTAACGAGATGACACTCACAAAAGGTCTTCACAGATCCCAAGCAAGGGAACTCATCCAGAAAGACCTGTCTCTGATGACAGACAGAATTCAGGCTTTGGATGGCAAAGACACTCAACAACATATACAAGAAAGTGGCCATGCAAATTGTCCAGGCCATGAAAACAGTGCAGGTTTTAAGAAAGAACCAAACTTAACTTCTAGAAATGAAGAATTCTCTAATGGAATTTCAAAACAAAATAGCAAGCCTTAACAGCAGAATTGACCAGGCAGAGGAAAGAATCTCATAGCTGAGAATATCACTATTGAACTAACCCAGTCTAAGAAAAAAAAAAGACAAAAGACTTAGAAAAAATGATCAAAGCCTATGAGAGGGTCTGGGATTATGTAAAGAGGTCAAATCTATGGTTGATTGTCATCCCTGAGAGAGAAGGGGAAACAGAACACCCTAGATCAAACCTTCCAAGATATAATTTTAAAAAAACTATCTCACTAGAGAAGGACAGACGCGAGAAATTCGGAAAACTCCTGTGAGATTATTACATGAGAAAACCATCCCCAAGGCATATAATAATTTGTCTCCATAAGGTAAACATGAAAAAAAGTCCTAAAGGCAGCTGCAGAGAAGAGACAGACCACCTACCAAAGATGACCCATCAGAATTGCAGCAAGCTTCTCAGCAGAAACCCTACAAGCCAGAAGGGACTAGGGTCTTACCTTTGACACTCTTAAAGGAAGTCATTCCAGTCAAGTATTTCCTATCCTGTCAGCTAAGCTTCATTAATGAAGGAAAATTAAAATCCTTCCCAGACATCCAATTCCTAAGAGAATATGCCACTTTCAGATCAACTTTTCAGGAGATACTTAAGAAAGTTCTAAGCATGAAAATGAAAGAATGGTTCCACCCTTTGCCAAAGCATAGATAATCACAGAGTTGATTTATGTGGGTAAATTAACCAGAGTCTAAAATGTAAAGCAGCCTCTTAATAACAATCTGATGGGAAAATAACCCCACATATCAATAATTGACTTAAATGTGAATGGACTGAATGTACCACTCAAAAGACACAGAGTGGCAAATTGGATACAGAAGCATGGTACATCCTTCTGCTGCTCTAGGAAAACCCATCTCCCTGCAAAGGACACCCACAGGCTCAAAGTAAAGTGCTGGAGAAAGATCTTCCAGGCAAATGGAAAACAAAAAAGAGAAGTAGCTATTCTTATGTTAGGAAAAAAAAACATACTTTAAACCAATAAAAGTTAAAAAAAAAGGACACTGAAAGACACTACAAACCAATAAAAGTTAAAAAAAAAGGACACTGAAAGACACTACATAATGATAAAAAGCTCAATTCACCAGAAAGAAATATCCATCTTGAATATATGTGTACCCAACATAGAAGCACCTAGATCTATAAAACAATTGCTAATTAACCTAAGAGAGGACATAGATTGCCATACAATTATAGTTGGAGAATTTAAGAACCCACTAACAATCTTAGACAGATCACTGAGGCAAAAAATTAACAAGGAAATTTAGAACTTTAACTCAACACTAGACCAATTGGATCTAATAGACAGCTACAGAACACTTCATCCAGCAATCACAGAATATATATTATTTTCATCAGCACATGGAACATACTCAAAGATCAACCACATATGCAGACATAAATCTAGTGTAATACATTTCAAGGTTGAAATCCTACCAAGAATCTGCTCAGACCACAGTAAATACCACCCTCCCAAAACACACAAATAAATGGAAATTAAGCAACATGCTTCTGATGACTTTTGGGTTAACACAGAAATCAAGACTAAAAATAAAATGATTCCTAGAAACAAATGAAAACTAACACACCATATCAAAATATCAGAGATACCATGATAACAGTGCTGAGAGGGAAGTTTATAACACTGCATGCACATCTCAAAAAATAGAGAGATCTCAGGTAAACAGTCTAATGTTGAAACAAAGGGAGCTAGAAAGACAAGAGAAATCCAATCCAAGAACCAGTAGAACGATGGAAATCATCTAAATAAACTTACATATAAATGAAATAGAGATAAAAAAATAATGCAAAGGATCAGAGACAAAAAGCTGGTTCTCTGAAAGGATTATCCAGTGACTAGATTAACCGAGAGCAAGTGAGTGAGCGAGAGAGAGAGAGAGAGAGAGAGAGAGAGAGAGAGAGAAAGAGAGAGAGAGAGATTGAACAAACACAATTAGAAATTAAAAGGTGATATAACAACTGACCCTGAAAAAATGCAAAAGATTATCAGAGATCACTACAAACATCTTTATGTGAGCAAACAAGAAAATCTAGAATTTCTGTTATCACATAACCTTCCAACTTTGAAACAGGAAGAGATTGACACGCTAAACAGACCAATAAAAATCCAAGAAATTTACTCAGTAATAATAAAATTTCCTGCCAAAAAAAGCTCTGAGCCAGATGTCTTATTAGCTGAATTCTACAAGACATATAAGCAAGAGGTGATAATAATCCTGCTGAAAGTATTCCAAGCAATTGAGAAGGAAGAATCTTATCAAACTAAAAGGTTTCTTTATGGCAAAAGGAACCATCAAGGGAGTAAAAAGACAACCCATGGCA
Organism: Carlito syrichta; assembly: GCF_000164805.1. Taxonomy (NCBI): domain Eukaryota; kingdom Metazoa; phylum Chordata; class Mammalia; order Primates; family Tarsiidae; genus Carlito; species Carlito syrichta. The sequence goes on from NW_007252934.1 coordinate 58,694, forward strand.
TGACAAAAAATATTTGTAAGCCTTGCATATGACAATGGCCTAACATTCAGGATCTATAAGAAACTGAAACTAATTGACAGGAAAAAAAAGCTAATAACCCCATTAAAATGTGGACAAAAGGGCCAGGCATGATGGTTCATGCCTATAATCCTAGCATTTTGGGAGGTCGAGGTGGAAGGATTTCTTGAGCACAGGAGTTCGAGACTAGCCTGGGCAACATAGTAAGACCTTGTCTCTAAAAAAAAAAAACAACAAAAAATTAGCTAGGCATAGTGGTGAGCTCCTATAGTCTCAAGAGGTTGAGGCAGAAGGATTTCCTGAGCCCAGGAGGTTGAGGCTGTGATGAGCCGTGATCCTGCCACTGCATTCCAGCCCAGGGATACAGTGAGACCTCAATCAAAACAACAACAACAAAGTGGGCAAAGAACATGAACAGATACTTCTCAAAGGAAGACATACAAGCGGCCAACAAACATAAGAAAAAATACCTTCACTAATCATCAGATAAATGCAAATCAAAACTAAAGTGAGATACCACCTCACACCAGTCAGGATGGCTATCATTAAAAAGTCAAAAAACAATAGGTGTTGATGAGGCTATGGAGAAGAGGGAATGCCTCTACACTCTTGGCAGGAATATAAGCTAGTTTAGTCTTTGTGCAAAGCAGTGTGGCAATTGCTTAAAGAGCTAAAAATTAAGCTACCATTCGATTTAGCAATCCTACTTCTGGGAATATATCCAGAAGAACATAAATTGTGCTACCAAAAAGATGTGCACATGTATGTTTATTGTAGCACTATTCACGATAGCACAAACAAGGAACCAACCCAGACGCCCATCAAAAGTGGACTGGATGAAGAAAATGTTGTACATATACATGATGGAATATTATGTAGCCATAAAGGAGAAGAAAATGATGTCCTTTGCAGCAACATGGATGCAGCTGGGGACCATAATTCTAAGTGAACTATCAAAGAAACAGACAACAAATACTGCATGTTCCCACTCATAAGTCACACAGGCACAAAGGTGGGAACAACAGATGAGCTGCACTGTTAAAGAAAAGAGAGAGGGAAAAGGTAAGGGGCACATAAACATCCATTGGGGACCATGTCCACTACTGGAGGGGAAGGGAGAAGGGAGAGGGCTTGTAAGAATCCCAAACCTCACCTCTATGCAATTTACTTACATAGCAAATCTTCACATGTACCCCACCATGAATCTAAAATAAGAAAAAAAGAAAAGTTGCTTATCCACTTTCACCTTTTTATTTATTTATTTTTTTCAAAGAACAGGGTCTCACTCAGTCACCCAGGCTGAAGTGCAGTGGCATGATCATAGCTTACTGCAGCCTTGAACTTCTGGGCTCAAGGGATCTTTGTGCCTCAGCCTCCCAAGTAACTTGGGCTACAGGTGCACATCACTATGCCCAATGTTGCTCATTATCTTATGATGAGATTTATGTTAGGTATGCCAGTTATCTTGGTTAAAACAACAGATGAAATAAAAAAGTGAAACAAATTAGAAATATTAATATATTTTATTTAAATTATCATGTAGATAAGAAGCTAGTATCAACTTAAGCAACCACACTTATATGTTACAGCATGCAACCCTGAGACCCAGAGATTAGGGGCAGAGATTTATGAATGGGATTTGGAGCCAGAAGACTCTCATTTGAGTTTCTCTCTGACAATTAGTAGTTGAGATAATGATGACATAATAAAACCCTTGATTCTCAATTTACCTACCTCTACACTGACAGTAATATTTTATCTTCTCTTATTTCTTGTTTTTTTATTTCTTTAATTCACATTCTTACTTCTATCCCTTTCCCCTTTATTTTCATAGGCAACAGTCATTCTCATGTGTTTGATGCTCATCCTTTAATTGTAAGTATTAGAAAATATGAATTAAATGTGTGTGTATGTTTGTCATTAGGATTCACCACTTATATTCCAGTTTCCCTCCTTCCAAGTAGGAACACGATTGTCTGATTACTTGAGCTAGTAATGGCCATGTGACTCGTTTTGATAGTAAAACTTTATTGTAATTGATGTATGTCATTTATGAGTGGAAACCCTTAAGGGTCAGGACATGAGTCATCATACTTTCTTCCTCCTACTATAATGACAAATGGTGATTCCTTTAAAAAAAATTGCACTGGCAGGCACTAAAAAATTACTTGTTCTTCTGAAATTCAGATTTAACTGAGTGTCCTATATTTTATTTGGCAACCTTATCTCCAACCAAAAGCTTGTAGTTGTTTCATTGCAGGGTTTCAAGGTCATCTAGTAGCAATAACCATTTCTCATGTCAAATGTTATTTCAGAATTCAAAGGTTGTGCTTCTGTAGCACTTTTATTCCATGCAATTGTTTAGAATGTATATGGAATGTGAAGTAAAAATCAGACACGTGAGAAATGTAAGAGGTGCTCAAATAGTGTCTTAGTCTGCTTGAGCTCCAGTGTCTTAGTCTGGTCTGGCTTCTGTAACAAAATACCATAAACTGGGTGACTTATAAACAATAGAAATGTATTCCTCACATTTCTGGAGCCTGGAAAGTCCAAGGTCAAGGTGCCAGCAGATTTGGTTTCTGGTGAGGGCCTATCTTTTGGTTCACAGATGGTACCTTCTTTTTGTGTCCTATGACAAAAAGGGCTAGCTAGCTTCCTCGGGCCTTTTTTTTTAATTAAAGGAACTAATATCATCCATGAGGACTCTGCTCTTGTAACTTAATCACCTTCCAAAGGCCCCAACACCTAATATCATCACATTGGGGATTAAGATTTGAACACGAGTTTTGGAAGGACACAAACATTCAGGTGATAGCAAGTAGTATCCTGTGTATTTGATGGTTCTTGCCTACGTGGTCTTAAAGAGCCCTCCTATGCAGAGGTGTCATTGTAAGGACAAAGTGTGGCTGTAAAGTCTAAAAACATGTGTTATCCATGTCATGTATGATAATATAAAATCAATAAACCACTTGTTAGCTATATTTATTTATGCTTCTAGACTTTAGCACCATCTTGTGATTTCTCTGTTTTTCATATTGGGGGAAAAAAACCTAAGAGTTTAAATGATTTAATCCCCTTCTGCCAAAAATATCTCCCTTTCCCCGTGAGATTTCTAAAGGAAACACCCATAGAGAAGCAAAAGAAAAGGAAATATGTGCTTTCTACTACCACAAATTTTTGCCTCAAACCCTAGTCTAGCCCCTTGGTGAGAAAGGCTAGACCACACAAAAATCTCACTTTCCTAAACCAAAGTCAAGCTAAGCATATTTCCCCCAGTGCCCTCTAAGCTAGAAGCAAAGTTCTCTGTTTCTTGCCATTCAATGTAAGGGAAGATAAGAAAGAAAAGGAGAAAATAATATCCAACACAAACCAGATTTCCCAGGACAGACCTAGTCTCTGCTCTCCAAGCCAAGCCTTCTCGAGGTAGGGCAGTGGTCCATGTTATCACTCCAGTCATGTAGGACACAGTCCAGAGACAGCCCAAGACACCACAGCACCAGGACCTTGGGGATTTAACTTGTGAAACTCAGAAACTCCCTATGGCCAGCATCTCATACTGTTTTCCTTGGGTGGCAAAACATGTACCTAGCACCATACTGTATTTTATATCATATGACTTCAATTCTAAGAGACCCTAGGTGGCAAATACGATACAAAGTAAATTTACTATGTTTTTCAAGGTGAAAAAGAAACAGTACATTAATTACACATTAGCTATAAAATAAAACTTGATTTTCCAACAGTTTTGTGTAGAGACTATAAAATGAAATTCAATTTCCCTACTGTTTTTTCTAGAGGTAAAAATGGTCATGAAAACAAAGAAGAGGAGGGAGAAATACATCCATGAGTACACTCAAAGTTATACTGCTACTATGCTTTTGGAGGGTGGGCTGGAGAGGAGGAGATGGAAAGTGTAGGGAGAGGAAAGACACCGTGGACTTCTGCTTAGAGATTTACTCTCATCAGGCAATACACTGGGGCTTTGGTGTGTGTCCTGGGATAAAGTTACAGATATTGGCCAGGATATGGAAAAAAGGAAACGCGGATACACTCTTGCTGGGAATGTAAATTCGTATAACCTCTATGGAAAACGGTATGGAGATTTTTCAAATAACTAAAAATTGAACTATCCTATGATCCAGTGACTCCGACACTGACTATGTACCCAAAGGAAAAAAAAACCACTATATCAAAAAGATACCTGCACTCCTGCATGAGTGTGTTTATCACGTTGATGTGGATTTTTCAGGTCACCTAGGCTTCAGCTCAATGGGCCAGCCAAGCTCCAGAGAGTCGTCGGGGGCCTGGTAAGCCGAGCCCCAGAAGTGTCAGCTCTAATGGGCTGGCAAGCCAAGCCCTGAGAGTGTGGCCATTCGGGGGGCTGGCAAGCCTAGCCCCTGGGTTGTTGGCTCATAACAGGCTGGTAAGTTAGGCCCTGAGAGTGTTGCTGGTTCAGTGGTCTGGCAAACCTAGTCCCCTGAGTGTCTCAGTTTTGGAGTCTCACCATCTTCGGCAGCTCTCCTGGTTCAGCCGGCTCCATTGGCTGGCAAGCCAACCTCTGGGGTGCACGGCTTTTTGATTCCAACTATCTTCTGCATCTCTTCAGGGTAGAGGTTCTGGTCTCATGCCCAGGAGGAATGAGGGACACAGGCGAATGGAAAGTGAGTAAGCAAGATTTACCGAGAGGATAGAGAAGGTCCCACGGTGGGAGGGGACTAGAGGAGGTTGCCAGTTTGGGGCCGAAACCTGGTCCTTATATAGCCTTAATCCAAGCTGACTGGCCCACATTAGCTGTGAGCTGCTGCTGTTTTGATTGGTAATGGTGAGCTGATTGGTTGCTTTTTGATCCCAGCATTGACTCTAGGTTGAAAGGCTCGCAGGGAGCTTGTTTGCCAATGCTGAACCTCAGAGTCCTGCCAGGAGTTCACTACATTGTTACTAGAGGACTCACCTGTCTGCTTAGGCTTCTCTAGTTATCTCCTGTCCCAATGGCATTATTCACACTAGCAAAGATATGGAAGCAACCTAAGTGTCCATCAATGTATGACTGATAAAGAAAATATCACACACACACACACACACACACACACACACACACACACACACCCCATGGACTACTGCTCAACTATAAACAAGAATGAAATCACGACTTTTGCAGCAACATAGATGAATTTGGAGGCCGTTAAGTTAAAAAAAAAAATTACTCAGAAACAGTAAGTCAAATACCACATGTGCTCACTTATAAGTGGGAGCTAAATAATGTATACATATAGACATAGAGAGTGGAATAATAGATATTGGAAACTCGGAAGGATAGGATAGTGGGAGGCAGGTGAAGGATGAGAAATAACTTAATGATTATTTGGGTGATGGCTACACTAAAAGTCCAAATTGGACCACTACACAATGTATCCATGTAACAAAACTACACTGGTACCTCTTAAATCTATAAACAAATTTTTGGAAGTGTAAGAAGCTGTTCTAAATTTCAACACCTTACTCTGTACTCCATATTTGTGTTTTATCAGCTACCTCTGCCTTTCTCATGAGCTGAGAAATCATGAATTGTCACTTGTAATGTATTTGTGTGCTTTTTATTTGTTTTTCTTTCATTGATATGTTCCATTTGTTACCTGTCTAAACCCTGGCATTAAAACTCTGAAGGAGTTGCATTACCTCTGACTAATTTCCCATATCAAAGTGCCATGTAGTGTAGATGTACTTGAAATTGGTTGTTAAGGACTTGTTAAGTAGAACATTTCATCAGTACATTGGTCTCTTTCATCTGTCCCATTGTCTGTTTCTCTCTCTCTCTCTCTCTCTCTCTCTCT
>NW_007252934.1:64568-104158 GCF_000164805.1 Carlito syrichta
CTCTCTCTCTCACACACACACACACACACACACACACACACACACACACACACACTCATACACACATCCCACTTATTTCATCGAGGGCCATCAAAAGAGTTCTAACTCAGGTCTACAGAGCACAGAGACATTTAGAGAAGTAACTGACTAGAACACACTCTTAAGGGTCTCATGATGTATATTCTACCCACTCTCTAAATACAGAAGGCTCTTGTCTCTAATTGATTTTGCAGATCTCTCAAAAGAGATGTGTGTGTGGGCTGCCTAGGACTGCATGTTTTATTACATCTAAAAGTTATTCTCTCCTACTATTCACTCGATTTAGCTGATGACTTGTAATTTGTTTTGTGTGTCTCATGTTTGATCTAATTTATTTTTGATTGTTGACACTTGAGGAAGAATCTTAAATAATCATTTTTCTATCATATTATTACTTCTATTATATTTGTAGTCAGGATTTCTAAGGTATAGTGAAGTTTAAATTGATATATTTAAATTGTTTTGTGAAAAAATCAGCGAACACTGTATACAGAAACCTGATGGATTACTTGATACTTCCATTTATTTGTTCTTTTTAGAGGAAAAAAACAACAAAATTTCCACATTCTGTCAATTCTCAATTTACATTAATATTATTATAAGAATCCCTATATTAAATTGAACATAACCTGATGCGCTTTGTGTACAACTTTTGGGTTAGTCTGTGTACAATGACTTTTAGAATGTTTTCGTTAAAATAAGTCACCTCTCACTAATCTCCCATATCTGATAAGTGTCATATAGTACAGATTTTGCTGTGACTTCTTTTGATTTAATTCTGTGAAGAACCTGAAACACTTTCTTCCCTGACTTCATTGACCCAAATCTGCCCTGGTTGTTTTCCTTCCTGACTAAAGACTCCTCTGCTGCTTTTCCTCTCTTTATGCTGCTGTAGTTTGAATGTGTGTGTTCCTCCAAAATTTACCTCCTGGAACTTAAACTTTGAGGTGATGATAATAATAAGTGAGACTTTTGGGGAGTGATTAAGTTATAAAGGCTTTGCTCTTATGCATGGGGTTAATGCCCTTATAAAAGAGGCTTCAGACAGCTGCCAGCTTTTCATCCTGTGTCCTGCCATGTGAGGACACAGCAGCAAGGTACTATTTTGGAAGCAGAGATGAGATCCTCACCAGACACTGAAACTCTAGTGCCTTGATCTTAGTCTTCCCAGCATTTGAAAATATGAGAAGTAAATTTCTATTATTTATAAATTACCCAGTTTGTGATATTTTGTTGTGGATGCAAAAATGGACTACGACATGGACTCATCTTCTTCTACCTAGACATTGATTGGGGAGGTTCCTCAAAACTCAAGTCTAGACTTCCTCCTCATTTACTATCTATTCACTTCCTAGAAAATATTATACATATCCATAGTTTCAGGTACACAGATGTGTGGACGACTTATAAATCTTTGGTTTGGGTCTCTTATGAAGATATTTAGTATCTTCATGATATCTCCACTTAAATGATTCAAAGACAACTCAGACTCAATATGTCTAAAACTGAATTTATGATTGTCCCTGTCACATCTGCCTCTAGCTGAAGAAAACTCAAGGGAAATTCCTCTGTGTTTTCTCTTGACTTACATCAATTGTGGGATGAGACACCTTTTACAGGGTCACAAGACCACTGAAGCAAATGCAAAAGAAAATGCTTTTTCATCCTGGAAAAGGATGAAACAGAAGAGCAGTTGCTGTCGGTGCTCATTCCACACATTCTCTCTACTCCTGAAACCAATTGCAGAGAGTTGACATATATGCCCATGACTTCCTTTGACTTACTGTTTCAGTGCTTTCTTATGCCCTAACATATGCTCAGCAGTACATTGCGAAGGTTGATAGGGTTGGGCACGTAGTATCCCAGGAATAGTCAATAAGGAATTGGAGTTGGTAGTTTTAATATTCCAGCTTCTCACTAGTTGGAAGAAGAAGTTTATTTTATGCTATTTACTTTTCTTTTTAAAAAATTTTTATTTTAAAGATTTGGGGTACAATTCAGGCTTAGGTATACAAATGAGTGTTGTATACCAGATAAAGTTTGGATCTTGCCTTGGACCCCACATCACTTGGTTTGAGATAAGGTATCCTTATTGATGAAGTGTGCCACCGCACTCCCTCCCCTGGAAGTTTCCCACTACTGCCAATCCCTTTCTTATAGTATTGAGATAATTGTTCAGGGTTCACTTACGAGTGAGAACATGTGGTACTCAGTTATTTGTTTCTGTGACAGATCATTCAGTATTACAGACCCTAAAACTACCCAAGTTGCTGCAAGGTTCATAATTTTGTCCTTCTTTATGGCTTATTGGAAGGGGAAGTTTAAACTGTGTTCAGCATCTCCCAGAAGTCCCCAGGGGTTTGAACCCCAGTTGTCCACAGCAACAACCCACTTATAATGCACACTTTATTAACGTTCCACCATTTCCTTTCTTACTTTCTCATTTCTTCTCTGTGCTTCCTGAATCACCTTCAAAATAAATGGTTTTCACCCAAATTCTTGTCTCAGCGTGTGCTTTTGGAAAAATCTGAACTAAAGCACTTAGTATCCTTGAGGATCTACAATCTACTCTAATAGCCTCCTATTTCTCATCCTTAAGAATAAGACGTACTGACTAAATTCTATATGGGTGAAATTACTGAACATTCCCCTACACTGAATTTTGGGAAAAGAGGTTATGAAAAGCAGCATACAAAAATGAGTTTTTGTGTTTAGCTGAAGGACATGGGTATGAGTTTCTTGGTATTAGATATAATCATAAGTAGAAGAACTTGAAAATAATAAGTAACAAGAGCAACAGCACCTGGCTGTCATTATCACACAGTTCTCTTTGATTGCAGCATTGTTCAGTAGGAATTTCTACAATGATGGAAATTTTCTATATCTGTACTGGCCATTTTGGTCGCTATTAACTATGTGAGGCTAATTAGCCTTTGGAATGAGATCATTTGACTAAAACACTAAATTTTAAATTTTTTTAATTAATGGAAATTAAAATAACCGTGTGTGCCTGGCATTTAGCATATTGGACAGTGCAGTGCTAGTGTTTCCTATCTTAGTGAGAGGTGCTGGCAGCCATAGAGTGTTACATAGTCAGAAGCCTGAGTCACTCTAACACCTCCCTCTCCCTCACATTCAGTACACAATTCATCACATGATCTTTTAACATCTGCTTATTATCTCTCATCCTTTGGCTTCTTTCTATACTCCCTGCCACCACTAGAAACCAAGTTACCATTTTCTCTCACTTTTACTACTGGATAGCGTTTTAGTTTTCTTCTCTACTTTCACCTGACTTTTTAAAATTGATTTGCCATTCTATGGCTTTTCAAAATGCAAATTAGCGTCCACAACTTAAAACATTTTAATGGCTTTCCAGTGACTTTAGATTAAATACCTATACCCTCAAAAAGCCCTCAGAAGCCTCTTGTGGTCTGGCCCTTCTTACATTTCTTCTAATTTCCCCTGTTTGAGATACTTTCTCATGAAGCAAAATAGCAAGAAAGGTCAACATTTTCAATTAATTCATGGATTAACCTATTAATGTTTGTCTCAATGAAAATGATTTTATACATGTATATTTCAGGTACCTGTTTTAAGAGTACTAACATGTTAAGGAAAATCACCTATCATGCACTACACAAGTAAAATATGTGTGTGTGTGTGTGTGTGTGTATTTTTTGTACACATTAACGGAAGAAATCTCTGATAACCAAATGTGTTGCTAATACTGGATGGAATTAGGGTGGTGTCAGATGAAAAGATATTTATGAAAATCAAAAGAAAATGAAAACCTTTAAAGAATAATAAATTCAGAAGAGAATGAGAAAAGCAGGGAACTGAGAAGAAGATAGGCAAAATTTGAGAAATTGAATCCTTATGATTATTTAAAAAGAAAAATAATTCTTAAATGAGATTGGGGAAGTTTGGAATGGAGAAGGTGGGGGGGTGTCAGTTTGAGTTTCTGCCTATGTAAGTGGTATTGTACTGCAAGCAGAATGAAGCGAAAAGACTTGCCAAATGACTTAATTTAGATAACAGTAGATATCAAAGCATTCCACCTGGAATTTAAGGAAGGCGACCTAAGGTCATATTGGAAAACATATCTATCATATATATTCATTCCCACCAGAGGGAATAAAGAAAGATAAATAAAGTCAAAAATACTGGATCTGACATAAAAGAAAAAGCACCATATAGAAAAGACAACAGGGAATTTAAGAGAAGGCTCTTGACTAGAAGCGGAGTAAGATAGGAAAATGACAATGACAATCTAGAAAAGATAGAATAAAAGTAAACCTGAGTTGAATTACACTAATGGGTTTGCATGTGCTAACTGAAACTCTATGTCATTTAAACTCCAAAAATCCACCACAATAAAAATAGCTGTTATACATGAGCTCACAGTACACCTGCAGGACACACTCTGGGGAAACCTCAGGAGATATATTTATAAGAGGACTCAGAGAGCTCCCCTAAAGGTAGTCACCAAATGTTTCTTAGAGAGAAAAGATAAGAGGATAATCTTTGAGTACATCTCCCTATCTCATGTCGATTACCATGTATGTTAGCCTACAACATCCTTGAGAGCAGCAGACCATCCTCTTGTGGCATTGGCTTGAGTTCCACTGAGGCAGATGGCTCTCTATCCCTTCTTCATGGAAAATCTTACCTCACCTCTTTTCAGGACCTTCATAGTTTCTGATTAATTTTTCATATCTTTAACAATGTATTTTTCCGTCCCTCTCAATAGAAATCATATTTATTTATTTATTTATTTATTTATTTTGAGTTGGAGTCTCACTCTGTCGCCCAGACTGGAGTGCAGTGGCCGCTCCCGGCCACCGCAGCCTCTACCTGCTGGGCTTCCGCGATCCTTCCGCCTCAGCCTTCCGAGTAGCCGGAATTACAGGCGCACACTACCACGCCCGGCTAATTTTTTGATTTATTGTAGAGATGAGGTCTCGCCTGCCCAGGCGGGTCTCGAGCCCTCGGGCTCAGGCAAACCACTCACCTCAGCCTCCCAAAGGCGCAGGATTACAGGCTGAGCCACCGAGCCCGGCAGAAATCATATTTACAGTGAGGCATCCTGAAGACATCACTGCTTTAACCCAAAGAAAATAATCAGTAAAGGAAACATCTTTGAAGCAGAGAGTGTTCATGGTGAAACTGGGAGGCAGAGAGGTTTTAAAGCACGTGTGCATCTCTCATGAAAAGCAAAACCAGATGCAACCACACAGCTCACTGTCGCTTTTTACTATAGCTTTACTATTCCAAGAAATTCTTGCTTAGGAAAACAAAATGAAGGATAACGTTATTACTTATTTTAGGAAATTTCTGGAAAATCCTTTTTTTTCTGATTAGATTACTCAGCTAGCCTCATTGTCCCTTGTCAGTATGCAAGATCTCTCTACGAGGTTCATCTAACAACTGACTAATCTTCAAGAATACCTTCAAAATCTCACCTGTCTTCCAATTTTGTTATGAACTTTCCAATCAAGTTACCTCTTCCCCACTTCCACCAATGAAAGACTCACCTTAAATTACACTTTCCAATCTCATGAATATCTTTGCTTGTTCCCCTCCAAGATGCCTCAAAGACACTGAAAAGGCAGTAGCCTTCTTTAGCATAGTGAACAAGAAACTTGTCTTTCCTTCAGCCGCAGGTTGTTGGAGTGTTATCTTCAGCGAATCAACAGTTGCAAAACCAATGTGGCCTCCTGTGGATATTTTAAATTGTGTTTGTAAAAATGTCATACAACGGCAAGGCGCAGTGGCTCACACCTGTAATTCCAGCTTTTTAGGAGGCTGAGGCAAGAGAATCACTTAAGGTCAGGAGTTTGAGACCAGCCTGGGCAACATAGCAAGATCCTGTCTCTATAAATTTTTTTTATGTCACCCAACAGATATTGTTTGGATATGATGAGGAGTTTCTTAATTGAAAGGTCCAATGTTTGAAAAAGCTTGCTGGTTTCTCAGTGGAAGATCTTGGTTAAGAAAATAGACGTCTCTTATACACAGCCAACAGATACATGAAAAAATGCTCAGCCTCACTAGTTATCAAAGAAATGCAAATTAAAACTACACCGAGATACCACTAACTCCAGTCAGAATGGCCATCGTCAATAACTCAAAAGACAACAGATGCTGGAGAGGACGCGGGGAAAAGGGATCACTTCTACACTGTTGGTGGAAGTGTAAACTAATGCAACCTCTGTGGAAAACAGTCTGATGATTCCTAAAAGATCTAAAAATCGGCCTTCCATATGACCCCACCATCCCTCTACTGGCAATATACCCAGAGGAAATCAAATCACTCTATGAAATAGATACCTGCACACGTATGTTTACTGCCACATTGTTCACAATAGCAAAACCATGGGACCAACCAAGATGCCTACTGAAAGAGGACTGAGTTAAAAAAAAAATACACAATGGAATATTATGTATTCCAGAAACAAAGAACAGAGTATCACATGTTTTCACTCATAAGTGGAACTTGAACAATTATCATAGTACTATAAGAAAAGGACTGGCAGAGCGGGAAACTGCCAGGGGTGGAGGTGGAATTGGCAGTAGTGGGAATCTGCCCTGGATGGGGGTGGGAGAACACCTCATCAACAAGGGTACCTGCATAATGAACATTTGTATTCCAAACCCTGACTTGTATCCCACATCTTTAAAATAAAAATAAATACAATAAATAAATAAATTAAACACTGAAAAAACAAAATACATTAAAATATGAAGTGGAAGCACTCCCTTCCTAGAAGACTGAAGGTTCCTTGCTTCTCAGTGTTATGAGAGAACACTGATCCAAATCTGGGAGGGAGGAACCAAACACCACCTTTCTCCATTACCCACTGTCCCACTATACTTACTCTACAAAGTACTAGCCACAAACTTTCTATCAATATCTGAAACTGCCATTGCTCAGAACTATTTATTACATAGCATTGGTTATCAGAAAAGAAAAGAAAAGAAAAGATGTCTCAGTTGCTTAGGAACAGTAGTTCTTGAATGCTAGCAGAAAGCCGCCCTCTCTGGTTCACCTGCCATCTCCAACTACATATCAGTGACAGCTCTGAAGCATCAGAACTCTATTTCTTTTTTCCTTTCTTTTTCTTTTCTTTTCTTTCTTTCTATTTTTTTTTTTTTTTTTTTTGAGTTGGAGTCTCACTCTGTCACCCAGGCTGGAGTGCAGTGGCACGCTCACGGCTACCCCAACCTCAACCTGCTGGGCTTAGACGATCCTTCCACCTCAGTTTTCCAAGTAGCTGGAATTACAGGCACACACCACCACACCCAGCTAATGCCCTAGCTAATGTCCGGCTAGTTTTTTTTTTTTTTTTTTTTTACGTGTGATTTATTGTAGAGACGAGGTCTCACCAAGTTGCCCAGGCTATTCTTAAACCTCCAGGCTCAGGCAATCCTCTCCCCTCAGCCTCCCAAAGTGCTGGGATTACAGACTGAGCCATCGTGTCCGACCCAGAACTCTATTTTACTGTCATTTCATCCACTACTATCTCCAGAAGAAAACTCTGTATAAGTACATACGTAAATGATGAACATACTGGGTGTTCATGAGGGTGAAATATGTGTTACAATACCAATCATTTATGTATTTGTTTATAAATAGTACTTAGAGTAATGTCTTCACAGAAAACAAAGAATAATTAGAAAATTCACCAGTCCATTAAGATGTTTAAAGAGATGGAATTAATAATTGCAAAGAGTATCATATTTACAAAAGCACTATTTCTATTGCAAAGCATAAATGGTTTCCTTAAAGCAGAAAAAAATTTTATTTAACGTTTGGGGATGGCCAGTCCTCTGTAATCAAATTGTAGTCTGCCAAATTAACAACTTTCTCTCTTTATTGGGCAAATACTTCTATGTTCACTGGTGGAAAATGCACTCATTGCTGATTTGAAAATGTCCTATGTTTTTTTTTATATCAGATTTTGTAATTTAGCTAGGAATCAGAAGTATCACTAGCCAAAAGGAGTTTTTAAAATAAATTTATAATTTTTACTTAGGTTATAAGACGTAACAGGGATGATTTCTTAATTCATTTTGCTGGAGCCTGGTCAAGTCCTCCTCAAAAAACTCTAATTTGGTTACAGCAATATTGTCTGTGAGAAAGATTTATTTTTTAATTTTTAAAAATTTTTTTATTTTTTGAGTTGAAGTCTCACTCTGTCACCCCAGCTGTCACACTCACAGCCACCACAGCCTTGACTTGCTGGGCTCAGGTGATCCTTCCACCTCAGCTTTCCAAGTTGCTGGAATTACAGGCACACGCCACTACACAGTGCTAATTTTTTGATTTATTATAGAGATGAAGTCTCGCCAAGTTGCCCAGGCTGGTCTCGAAACTGTGGGCTCAGGCAATCCTCTCACCTCAGTCTCCCAAAGTACTGAGATTATAGGAGTGAGCCACCACACCTGGTCGAGAAAGGTTTCTATTTAGAACATTAATAAATGAAAATAAATAATGGCAGCTAGCATTTATTAAGGTCTTACTAAATGCTAGAAGGACACTATACCCTCACTGAATTTCATTTTTGCAATCTTCTTACAGGGTATGAACTATTACCACCACCATGGTCAGCATTGGTGACTTGAGGCTTTAACAATTAAATCACCTCTCCAAGCTCACATAGCTAGTAAGTGGCTGTGTAGGACTTGTCTCAGTTTTGTTTGACCATGAAGTTCCTATTGTTACTACTGTTCTATATTGCAAGTTGCAAATTCCCTAAGAACAAGGACCATATCTTATTTTTCTTAGAGTATGACATCTGTGCACATATTATACAAAATATAGTAATATCTTGATGAATCCAAAAAAGTTATGAAATGATGTGAACAGATGGAACTGAACAAATTCTGAAGATGATAACAAATAACTCAGTTCAAATGCTTTTTGTTTTCTAAATAAAGAGAGCAGACTAGCTGGATCATCACTTATAAAAACCATGGAGACAAATTTCTTTTATTCATTTAATAAACTTTTATTTCACTGTGTCTTTTCTATGGGTCAGACATTATGCCAAATGCCCTGGAAGTAGAGTTGAGAATAAATCCTTACTTTCAATTTCAGTGGGAAGGAGAGAGACAAGAAACTCAATAATTAATAGACAATAATAGGAAGGGTATAAATAGAACTATACAAGTATGACCAAGAGGTGTAAAAGCAATTCAAAGAAGAAAATGTGTCTTTTTCAATGATGGCATTCTAACCATTGGATATCCACTGGCACAAAATGAAACTCAACTTAAAATCCACACTGTATATAATGATTAACTCAAAATTGATCAGAGATTTAAATATAACATGTAAATCTATAAAACTTTCAGAAAAAACACAGGAGAAAAGCTTTTTAACCTAGAGTTAAGAAACGAGTTCTTAGATATGACACCAAAAAACAATAATTCATGAAGCAAAAAAATCAGTAAGTTGGACTTCATGAAAATTACAAACTTTTGCTCTGGAAAAGATTCTGTTTAGAGAGTAAAAGACCATGTCACAGATGCAGAGAAATATTTGCAAACTGTATATTATGACAAAGGACTTGTATCCAAAATATATTTTAAAAATCTCTCTGGCGCAACCCTCTTTTGGGTCCCCTCCTGCTGTGGGAGCTTTTCTGTCTTCTTAATAAACACCTACTTCTAAAAAAAAAAAAAATCTCTTTGAATTCAATAATAAGACAATTAACCCAATTAGACAATGGGCAAAATACTTGAATTGACTTTTCACCGTAGAGGATGTATAGATGGTCAATAAGTCCATGAAAAGATTTAGCATTATTTGTTACTAGGGAATTGACTAAGTAAAGCCACAGTGAGATACCACTACATATTTATTATAATGGCTAAAATAAAAATAATGACAATATTAAGTTTCAGCAAAGATACAGAGTAACTGGATCTTTCATACATTGCTGATGAAATGTAAAATGAAACAGCTACTCTGGAAAATAGTTTGGCAGTTTTTTGGTTTTTTTTACAGGATTATACATATACTTACCATATGATTAGCAATTTCCCTCCTGGTTATTTATCCTAGAGCAATTAAAACTTACATCTGCACAAAAACCTGTTCACAACTATTCATATAAGTTTTGTTTGTACTACAATATCCCCAGATTGGATCACCTCAAAATATCCTTCCATGGGTAAATGGATAAAACAACTGTGGGATACTTAGATGATCAAATACTACTCATCAATTAAAGAGAATAAACTATTCCAGCCTTTTCTATCTCTCTTCCCTGATTTTTTTTCATGTGCCTATTACACTTTGCCACATATTTTTATTTTATTTGGTTTTATTTTCTCTGCTAGATTGTAACTCCCGTGAAGGCAGGAATGTATATCTGCTATTTTTTTCTTTTTTGTCACTGCTTTATCTCTAACATTTAGAATCTCCATTTAAGCCACCTGGGGAACTGTCCTCCAGTGATAAATTCCTCCAGAATTTAGTAGTAAAAGAATTCATTTCCTCTAAATATATTATTTTCTTTTAAAGTGCTTTGCACCTTTAAGTTTAAATTTTTTTGTTTAATGTCCTAGAACCAAACCTCTTCATGCCATGTTGGGGCAGGATTTGATAAAACACTTTACTTGTGTTTCCCATAAATAACCTTCCCAACAACCCTTAGGAAATTCTGTGGTTCCAAAAACCATTGCTTGAAAACCTAGTTCACTCATCATAACAAACAGCTCATCTTTGAAAGTATAAAATATTTGGAACTGATTTCCAGGATGAATCATATTTTTAATAGTTGCATAAGATTGCTCACAAATTCAAGAGAGTTAGATTTGAGA
The DNA here is from genome assembly GCF_000164805.1 of Carlito syrichta. Taxonomy (NCBI): domain Eukaryota; kingdom Metazoa; phylum Chordata; class Mammalia; order Primates; family Tarsiidae; genus Carlito; species Carlito syrichta. The sequence goes on from NW_007252934.1 coordinate 75,441, forward strand.
AACAAAATCAAAATAAAATGAGCTCAATTTATAAATTATGCTTACATGTTCTCATACGACACCCACGAAATATTTCTTTTGTGAAGACTCAACCTCGAGATACAGTGAAGGGAAATTTCTCCTTCTGTGACTGTCAGTAACAGTCACAGTGATGATATGTGATGTTCTTATTTCATTATGTGGGACATAAAACAGTTTGCTGATTAACTGACAAATAATTGTTCAAGACAATCTAGAGAGCACTGTCTGAAGAGTGAATCAAAGGACAGTATTCAGAAATTTCCCAAGAGAACCCGAAAGAAGGTTGAGTCTCCAAGGTCTCGATATGAATGCACTGATGATAAAAAAGCTGCCTTTGACTGAAGATGTACTTTATGAGTAGTAATTCAACAAACTCATTTACTGACCAGTATACATCTGTGTGCCAAGAATGGCATTACAATAATAAGTTAAAGAGGCAAAATGAGCATTATTTGTATGAAGTTCATGGAGTAATAAAGAAACACAGTAAATCAAACAAACAAAAAACCATAATGAGTGGAAGGCAGAGTTCTATGGAAAGGGAGAGGTCAAGAAATTTTGCTATTTGGCTCTCACTACTTTAATGGCCTGGGCTTTGATATTTACATAAGGTCTTGGCAAAATAATTAAAAATTATTTTCAGGCCTAGTGCCATGGCCCATGTTTGTAATCCCAGCACTTTGGGAGGCCAAGACAAGTAGAACTGCTTGAGCCCAGACGTTTGAGACCAACCTAGGCAACACAGTGGGAGCCTTATCTCTGTGAAAGTAAAAAATATATATATTTTCAATATTAGTGTTGATTAGAAGTTTAAACTGTTTTGATTTCAATTCTCTAGACTGCTTAAGAATCGCATGCACTTAAGAAGAAAATAGATTTCATACACTAAGCTACAAGTAAGATTTTTAAGATTGGGGATTGAATATTGTCTTTTCAGGTTCTCTACTCCTTTTATCTACCAATATCTAAGGATACATATTTTATACTCCACAAAATGGCTTTTCACATCTGCTCCTTCTCCTGAATCCTACCAAAAATGAAATGGATATGTATGCAGTCTAATGGTAGATTCTGTTCTGGGATTAGAGGAAAACACCCAGCAGTAGGCACTGAAAGATGCATGAATTAATGCACGAATTCATTCATTTGCATTTATTGATTCTAGATCCTGGTAGTCAGAAAAAAATGGGCCCCCTCAAATGTCCACATCTTAATCCCTGGAACCAGTGGATATATTAGGTTACATGACAAATGGAAATCAAAGTCGCAGATAGATTAAGGTTGCCAATCTGCTGACATTGAAATGGAGTGGTAATCCTGGATTATTGAAGGGTGGGGGGATGCCAGTATAATCACAAGAATGCTTTATAGAGTAAGAAGGAAGCAGAAGTGGGAGAACCATAGAGATAGCAGCATGTAAAGAATACAGCCTTCAATTATCTTTGCAGATAGAGAAATGAAGCCATGAGCTAAAAAACATAGGTAGTGTCTAGAGACTGGATGTGGCAAGGAAGTGGATTCTTAGAATCTCTGGAAAGCAACACAGTCGCTCTCAACATCTCAATTTTAGCCCAGTGAAGTCAGCTTCTTTCTTCTGACTTCCAGAACTGTAAGATAAGCTTTTCCTGATTTAAATAACTAAGTTTATGGCAACTTGTTACAACAGCAGTAGAAAACTGACAGAGATCATAACGTAGTTCCTGCCCTCAAAGAACTAATGAATTGTTAGGGATATTAATGAGCCCATGAAGGAAGGTTATAGCCAGTGTCATTGAGTGCTGACCAGGGCTGGCACTGAAAAAGGTTTGTAGAAATGACAAAATAGCCTATGTACTGGGCAAGCCAAGAGCACTGAGGTCATCGTTTTTTTGCTTCTGTGTGATCATTTATACCCTATAACAGGTAGGGAAATACTTTGAAAGTATTTTTCTACACATCGGGGGAATGTGCCAGAAAAACAAGCAGTTGGACCCACAAAAAGTTGGAGAGGTGGAGGTAGAGATACTTGGCATTGACACTTGTAATTACTACTAAAGACAGGTCTAGGATAATAGTGGCAAATGTCACACTCTCTGATAATGCCTTACATGCATTATCTCATTTAATCTTCTTTAATCCACACAGATTATTTTCCTAATTTTTCATATGAGAAATGGAGGAAAGACAAACTCCAGAACCTTTTGTTTTGTTGACAGTTATCAATACTGTCTCCTACTAGAAAAACATTCTTTTTGCACAAATTAAATCTCACAATTTCATAGGTTTTAAGCAAGCATAATCATATACCTCATTAGTGGCAAATCAAGGGCTATAGCACAGGTCTTTTGGTATCATGATAATTTTTCTTGACAATATTCATACTAACTATATTTCTTGGGAAATTAGGAATTTGAAACCTGCTGTGAAATACCTTGAGAAATATTTTTTTTCTTGTAGATTTTTCTCAATAATTTGATATATTAAATTCTGGGCCCAGATCAATAATCTGTCAACTAAGTAGCAAAAAGAAGATTGTAGCAGATGGAAATACAGTGTCCTGGTGATGTGTTTTAGCATTTCTTTTTCACAGTCTTAATTTGAACTTGGAAGAATTTAGCCTTAGAGGAATGATAGCATTTTTTATTAATGTCAAGCTGGTTAAGAAACTTGCAAGTAGTTTAGCTTTTTCTTTATTGTTTCAACAAATATACAAACTGAATTGTAATTGGAGTTGAAAGAATTTTCTTATTTAAATTACAACTTTATAGTTGTAATGCTCCTTTGAAATGGATTTTGGGGAGGGCTTGTCAGTTTACTAGGGTTTAAGGCCATGTTGGAGGGGAAGGCACAGCACCAATTTACAGGTCAATAGTTCATGAGATTAGGACTTAAGAAATGACAATTCTCACTTTTCCTTATTCCTATTTTGGTCCCTCATGGATTCCCCTCTTTCTCCTGTTAATGATGCTCATAACTTTAGAACAACAAATGAATGAGGTATGGCTAGATCCTTTAAGTAAGAACTTTATCATTATTTACTTTGGCTGGTTGTATATGAAAGCAAGCCTCTAAAGAACAGGGAAATATGGGAGATAATCAACTTATTGTTACGCCTCAAAGGATGTCTCAAATATCTAAGCATTCGTATGTCCATTTCCACTCACTGTTAACTTTCCCATGCTCTAAAAACATTCTCTCTAAAAGATGAGATCATACTAAAGATTTGTCACTTGCATTAGTTTCCTATGGCTTCTGTAACAAATTCCCACAAATCTAGTGACTTAAAACAACACAAGTTTATTATCTTACAGTTCTAAAACTCAAAAGTCCAATACACGTTCCACTGGGCTAAAATAAAGGTGTCAGCATGGCTGTATTCCTTCTCTGTGCTCTAGAGGAGAATCTGCTCCCTGTGTTTTTCAACTTCTAGGGACTGTCTGCATTCTTTGGTTCATGGCCACTTCCCAGCAATGCCATCACTCTGACCTATGCTTCTGTCTCCACATCTTCTCTGATTCTGAGCCTCCTATCTTCTTTTTTTTTTTCCTTATAAGAACACTTGCAATTACTTAGGGCCCACCTGGATAATCCAAGATAATCTCTTTATCTCAAACACTCAATTTAATTACATTAGTAAAGTACCTTTTGCTAAGTAAGATAACATATTCACAGGTTCCAAGGATTCAATGTTTATATTTTTGGGGGCCATTGTTCAACCTACCACATTTACCAATAACTCTGAACATGTGTGTCTCTCCCTTCATGCTAATTCTGGGGGCAACATCTACAGTCTCTTTCTGCTGAGTCACTTTGTCCCATGAGGCAGTTCTCTTGTATGGGTCATTTCAAGTTGGATCTAGCTCACTTTCTGTGTGACATCCATTTAGTCCATGATAAAACTTAGTGTCTTTTCCTCACCAAAATCTGGCTATGTAATTCCTTCCTTCCCATCACCCAGCATTAGCCTTTATTTTCTTTGTCTCTGCCATCAAAGACATTCCAGAAAGACTCAATAGTCCCTCAGGCATGGGGTAGGGTGTGTGGGATACCAGTTAGTTTCCCCTTCTGGTAAACTCCCACTGTTTATTAATGGTTTCTTTAAAGGTTCCTTCACTAGATTTTAGGTGGGGAAGAGAAACGATGTGTGCTCTGGCAACTCTTTTTTAAGAAAGCCACATTAATTCTCTAAGCCTTCTTTTCTCAGTCTGTTTGGGCTGCTATAACACAATACCATAAACCGTGTGGCTTATAAACAACAGAAATTTATTGCTTAAAGTTATGGAGGCTGAGAAGTCCAAGATCAAGGTGTCCACAGATTCAGTGTCTGGCGAGGTCTCACTCTTTGGTTCATAGATGTGTCTTTTCCCTGTGTCTTCACATGGTGGAAGGGATGAGGGGTCTTTCTCCGGTGTCTTTTATGAGAGCACTAATTCCATTCATGAGGGCTCCACCCTTATGATCTAATGACTTCTGAAAGACTCCTCCTTTTAATAACATCACATTGAAGACTCAATTTCAACATATGAAATATGGCAGGGGCACAAATATTAATATCATGACACTCTAAATTTTTTTTATATTTCCTGGAGATGCATGATGGACTAAGGTTAGAAGCAATTCTTAGAAAAATCCTGCAGTAGTGTCTAACACCTCTCTGCAGAGTGTGGAGGGTCTTGTCACCTTTGGGCCTTGGCTGATATGTTAAGATTTTTAACATCTATTATAGAAATGAGGAAGGATTCTAGCATAGGTGCTAGGGCAGCAGGGTGAAGGAACAGAGGAATAAAGGAACTTAGGTGAAATTTCAGAGAGTTTTTCATATTAGTGGACATATTAAATAGTAGTCATCTGTGCTTTGAAAGTTTTCTCAACCAATTCCTCGGTGGTAGTCGTGCCAGATGGGATGACTGGTTTTGTGTATAAGTGAACCATATATCCCCAGAATAGTCTTCTTTAATTGTTTGATGGAACAGCCTATAAGGTAGAATCTGCCAGTTGTGGTATTTACTTGAGCAGTGATGTTCAATTCTCTTTTTCTAGCATGACCCCTAACAAAATTTTATAAACCTGCATGGTTTCTTGTACATTTTTAAGTTGAAAAATGATACTTTTAAAACTTTAGGATGAACTATTTGCAAAGGTCACAATTTCCAGCAAATTGTAAATGTTAACTTTTTGTAATATCTATCACTCTTTTAAATGTATGCAATGGATTCCAAATATCATGGAAATTTGATATCCATCCTCACTAATATAAAAAATTTTAAAAATTCTTTTTTTTGAGTTGGAGTCTCACTCTGTTGCCCAGACTGGAGTGCAGTGGCCGCTCCCGGCCACCGCGGCCTCGACCTGCTGGGCTCCGGCGATCCTTCCGCCTCAGCCCTACAAGTGGCTGGAACTACAGGCGCGCGCTACCACGCCCAGCTAATTATTTGATTTGTAGAGATGAGGTCTCGCCAAGTTGCCCAGGTGGGTCTCGAACCCATGGGCTCAGGCAATCCACTCACCTCAGCCTCCCAATGCGTGGGATTACAGGCTGAGCCACCAAGCCCGGCTTAAAAACTCTTAACAGCGAAATTTTTTACAAGGTTCTTTTTTCCTTTGAGTTTGTATTTTTATTTTACTCTCCCTACAGAATTTAGTTTTATGATATATAAGTTATATATTATGTTATCTACTATATATATTATATGATGATATATATATGCTTGAGTCCAGGAGTTCGAGACCAGCCTGGAAAACATAGCGAGACCTCATGCCTAGAAAAAAATGTAAAAATTAGTCAGGTGTGGTGGCACATGCCTGTAGTCCCAGCTACTCCAGAGGCTGAAGTGGAAGAATTACCTGAGCCCAGGAGGTCAAGGCTGTGGTAGCTGTGATGATGTCACTGCACTTCAGCCTGGGCGACAGAGTGAGACCACAGCTCAAAAAATCTTTCCATATATCTTGAACTCCTGGGTTCAAGCAGTCCTCCCATCTTGGCCTCCCAAAGTGCTAGGATTACAGGCATAAGCCACCGCACCCAGACTTAGTTTTATGTAATATAGTTTATACTTGAAAATATTATATTGTTAACACCATTATAGTATTTTTTGCAACATAAATATATTTATGAATGTTAATTAATTGTTTTTAAATTTCCTTTTTCCAAAAGAAAGGCTCTAAGCATTGTAAAAATGATCTTTTAAACTGAGTCTTTATAGCTATGAAGATATAATTGATTAAAAATATAGCTGCTATAAACTTGTTGTCAAACATAATAAGTAAAATTTTATCTTTTAATGAGATAGACAGAACTTTTTTCTCAATTAACTTATGTACTTATTGAAGTCAGAATCTGTTTTATTCCTTTTTTTAAATACAGATTTTGATGAACTTTGTTGGTATAAATAAGTAAATGTGAATATAATAAAATTCTGTTATAGCAATACCATTCAATTTGTTCATTTCTCACATGGTATTTATTAACGACTTGTATTTCAATGATTTATCAACAAGCAACTCAATTAGGTTCTTTTTCAGTTTTGTTGAAAGCAAAGAATTAGAAACCATCTAAAATGCAAAAGTTCTTTTACCTAGTCATTAGTCATTCACTTTTTCAACATGAACAATAACATTGTAAATTTTTCCTTGAGTTTTTTTTATACCTGGAACAATTTTAGAGAACTAAAGATTCATCTTTCTTTTGTTTTTAAATTCATATCAAAGAATAAATACAGAAAAGTATGTCTTACAATGTACAGCTAGACGAATATTTACCACTGAATGCACCATAGTAGCCAGTGACCAGATCAACAACAGACAAAACATTATCAATACTCCACAAGCTCTCTACTTGCTGTCTTCTAGTCACTACTCACTGATCGCTTCCATTTTTGTCTGTTTTGTCATTGATAAAAATGGAACCATTCATTATGTTTCCCTTTGCTGAACATTCTTGAGAAACATTGAGATTGAGATTGATCCTATTACATATATTTACAGAATTTTACTCTTATTACTGCATAGCACAATTTCTCTCTACTTTCTATTTGTGGGCAGTAGGCTAGTTCTACAGTTAGGGACCATTAGGAATATTATTATTATGAATATTCCAGCACATGTGTTTTGGTGCATTCACATATACTTTTCTGTTGGTTGATATGAATATAGAGGTGGAATTGTTGGGACATAGAATTTGCATTTTAATATAGCTTTAGTACGTGTCGTCAAATAGTTTTCCAAAATAGATGCACCAACTTATATATTCAACAACAATGAATAAGATTTCTGGTTGCTCCATATCCTTATCTACACTTAGTATTATTTGTTCTTTTTATTAGCCTTTCTATTCACTATGTAATAGTATTATGTTGTGGTTTTAATTTGCTTCTCTCTGAATAATAAAATTGATAATTATTTCATATGTCAATTGACCGTTTAGTTCTCTTCTTTTGTGAAGTGTCTATTTCGTTTGCCCATTTTTCTATTGTTATCATTGTTTTATTACTTTGTAGTTTTGTTTTCTTAATGTATCCTGTATATAATGCTTTTTCAATATATGTATTACAAAGTATTATATTTTATTCTGTGGGTTGTGCTTTCATGCTAATATCTTTTTATAAATAGAATTCTTGATATAGCCCCATTTATCTTTTATGGCATATGCCTTTTTGTAACTTAAAGAAATCTTTGCCTATTTCAAGACCATGAAGAAACTTTCCTATACAGCTTTATTGCCTCACAGAAATTTATTATTATTAGTTTTATTGTTTTAGCTTTTGCATTCAAATCTACAATCCATATAAAATTAATGCCTGTGTATGGTATGAGGTAGAGGCCAAAACATATTTTTTCCTAGTATGAATATGCAATTACTCCAGCACTATTTATTGTGCCCTCTTTTCAAATTGGACAAAGGCTATTATAAAAGGGGAGTGAGTAAGAGGAGATCTGAACCTCCATCACAGGCTCATTATCAGGCACAGCAATTATAAAGAAAGTAAATGTGAAAGTTGAAGACCAGAGAATTTACTATTTTAAAAATATCTCTCAGCCGGGCTCGGTGGCTCAGCCTGTAATCCCGTGCCTTTGGAAGGCTGAGGTGAGTGGATTGCCTGAACCCGTGGGTTCGAGACCCACCTGGGCAGCGAGACTTCATCTCTACAATAAATCAAAAAAAAATCAGCCGGGCGTTGGTAGCGCATGCCTGTAATTCCGGCTACTTGGAAGGCTGAGGCAGAAGGATCGCCAGAGCCCAGCAGATCGAGGCTGCGGTGGCCGGGAGCAGCCACTGCACTCCAGTCTGGGCGACAGAGTGAGACTCCGACTCAAAAAAAAAAAATCTCTCTCTTCATATCCCTTGGATAACTTTGACACACCATTTGAGTATTCCAGTTTGAAGACTACTATCCCAAAAGACAAGTCAGGATAGAGAGAGTTGAGAATTCTTAAGGGGGAGAATAGGGTCCATATGGCAACCCAAGAGGACTCTTTTGGGCCCGAAGAGAGATAAAGAGCTAATGACGTTGTAGAATAATTTGGGCAAACTTTCTTGACTAAATGAAGTGAGATCTCTTTCCTCGCTAAACAACTTGGCATGGTATATTTCTTTTTTCTCTGAACTTCACAGAACTTTTCAGTGGTGACTACTAAAAGCACCATCTACAGATTCATTTTGGATTATCACATTTTTCACAAAGAAGCATTCAACTAAAAGTTTTTAAATAGATTTACATAGAATTTTATGACTGGAAATTACTGAACAATTGAATTTCACAAGTTACTTCTTTTTTACATGTGAAAATACTAAACCAGTGAGACATTAAAATAGATTATCCAAGGTCATGTTCTGAGTTTCATGCTCAATTTCTAACTAGAAACTTAAATTCCTCATTTCCAACCTAATGCTTTACATCTTTTTAAATGTTGTGTCTTTACAAAAAATTAGGAGCTCCCAACACATCCAATTTTGTATTCTTCAGGTGGGGAAGCAGCCCAAGACGCTTTGTGTGCAGGATATGTGCTTTTGTGGAATTCCCAAGGGTCACATAGATGGCTGTGGACACAGAGGAAAGTGGCAGAAGACACAAAATGTGATAGAGATGACACTGTATTTCCTTTAGCTGCCTTCTGAGGTATAGTCTGCCTCATAGTGGAAAGTAGAAGTGTGGAGAGTTTGTTTAATAAGAGAGTTTCAGGCTCTGTCAGAGCCCGTGGCTGAGTTATGTGCCGTTTCCTTAAAGTGTACTTGGGGAAGAAGTTGGGGAGAACTGGTGCTTTTAACTGCTTGGGTTGGCTCATCAATCTTCCTTCTTTTTTCAATCTTGTGAGTTCTGAGACAATTAGGAAATGTCACAGGCAGGAGAAAGAGGTTTTACGAAACAAAAGGGTAGTGACGAGCAGGGCAACCTTGGAAATGGAAAAAACTTTAAAAAATAAACTCTTTTATTTTAGGACACTATAAATTTGCAGAATTATTGAGAGGATGGTACAGAGGGTTCTTGCATTCCCCACACCCAGTTTCCTCTGTTAGTAACATCTTACATTAGTGTAGCACATTATTGTAATTAATGAGTAGCTATTGATGCATGATTAACTGAAGTCTATATTTTATTAAAATTTTTAAGAAATTTCCTCTAATGTCCTTTTTCTTTTCCAGGGTTCCATCCTGAGTGCCATATTTCATTTAATAATCATGTCTCCTTAATTCTTCCTAGTTGTGGTGGTTTCTCAAACTGTTTTTCATGGTCTTGACTGCTTTGAGGGTCAAGTACTTTGTAGAATGCCCCTCAAGTGGGATTTTGTATAGCATTTTCTCATGCTTGGATTGGGGAAATATGTTTTTGAAAGAAGGACCAAACAGAAAAAGTGAAATTCTCCTCATGTCACATTACATCAAGAGTACATTATCAATGTGACTTACCACTGTTGATATCAACCTTGATCACCTTGGTGAGGCATTTGTCAGTTTTCTCCATTGCTTCTAGCAGGGCCAGATTAAAACCTCTAGAGGCCCTATAGCATTGAAAAACCTATAAGATACATTCCCTCCTTACGTTAATTTTAAAATATGTATTACCAAATTGTAAAATAAGTTGTGATTTTTTCAATGACAACTACATTTTTGTTGTTGCTATTTTCTGAAGCTATAAAATTGTTTTCTAAAAATTAATGTCCTACTTCTGCCTTGTTGGTGTTTCAAGCACATGCTCTAGCTGTCCCTTGAGTAATCCAACAAAAGCCCTCTGGAAGCAGTGTCTTGTTCTTCATTCCATTTGGGACATTCTGACCTTTCTCCCATCCTTTTTACTTTTGGAAGAGGACTTGATAAGTGCTTTTACTTCCCATAGTAGATATAAATGCAAAGGCTCTTCACATTCAAATGAAATTAACATAATTCTCTATAAACATTTATGTAGTTCCTAGTGTTTTTAAAAAGATCTATGATAGAAACAGGAAGAGTGGCAAAACAGTTCATAATGAACCTTTGCTCTTAGAGACCTTCTCATTTATGGTAGCCTCTGCCTAAACCTACACCAAATGCATGAATAGCTGGTTTCTAGGCCTTGTCACATGGCAGGTCACGTGTATTTGGGGATCAGCAACTTGCAAGGAAATCTCCAAATCACATTCCCATCTTCTTGTTCAGAAGGAGTCTGGATGTTAATTCATTTCAGATCCCTGTTGGGCATCTACCCTGAGTAGGAACTGTGTTTATCCATACAAAACTCAGAAAAAGTAAGAGACTGAAGTCACACAGTTGGCACTAGTGGAGCCACAACTGGAATCCTAAGTATCTGGCCTCCGAGTTTCTCCAGTCTCCTGTGCTTGGACTGCTGTAATTCACTAGATGGTTTATAGTTTTCTCATGTGAGGTTTACATAAAATCCCGGTGCATTATGTACTACACAGGTAAAAGATAAAAGGATTTTCTTCTCTTCTAAAGTGCTCTTTTTCATCTTGGTGAGGATTGACTCCTAAAGAGTAGTTAGTAGAATGGAGTTTAATGCTCTTGTTCCAACATTGTTCTCGTGCAAGGTGGCATCACATTCTAAGATTAGCTGCTTACTAGGAATTTAGTATTGCTTTAATGTAAGCATTCATTGAATAAACTTCACTGAAGAATGTGTTAGAGGAGTTAATTCCTCTCCATTAACTAATTACTTATTGTAAGAGAAGAAGGAAGTATAGTATACTAATAAAAAGCACCCACAAATTGTGTAGATTAGCAGCACATTCAGGGCCATTAGAGAGTTGGTCTTTCTCAGTAATTTTCCTCCTTTAGCCCATGCATAGCACCATTCACGTCAGAAATAAAAATAATATCCTATTAAATGGGACTTTAAACATATTAGCCTTTAATCATACAAGCAAATTAGCTCTAATTTTTAAACCATCAAGCAAAAAAACTGAATAATCTCATCAATATCTTATAGGCATATATTTTATTGAAAATATACAACATTTGGTAGGAAGGGAGATGAAACACATAAGAATAATACATTTAAAATTAAAAGTTTGAAGTTTACAACATTAAAATGTGGTAGTATATTCATGAGTTTTGGATTACTAAAAAAAGTCAGTGGGTTTTATAAATGCCACAATCTCTATTAGCCGCCTGATTATAATTGCTAATTTAAGAAAAGTAGTTAATTTTTAAAAAATGTTTTTAAATGTTTCTCTCTTTTTTAATGCAACGTACATAACTAGATTCTTCCCAAACCCCTAAACAACTACTTTCCATACCTCCTTCTTTTTAATAGTACCTTTATTTTGTTTGGAATAATAATTACACAGACATAGGTCAGGATTTGAGATAAGTTTAAGATAGTCTTAAAATCCCATTCTCCTTTATCAACTACTACATTTGTCAGCTTTTCTTGTAATATTTGAGGTCTTATAACTATGTTATAGACAATGAAGGAAAGATCTTGCTAAGAGTTTTCTGAAAGGGAAAAAAAATTCTTTCCAGAGCAGTTGTACCATGGCTATTTTGTTTTTCTTTCCTTTCTCTTCTTTGAATGTAGATGTGGTGCCTGATGCCATAGCAGCTATGTTGTGACCATAAAACCACAAGTCACATGAAACAGAAGGATAAAAGTAGCCCTTTTGATATTATCATTGTTGAATTTACAATGGCCTTCAGAATTTTTATTGCAATTTTTTATTAAGTTTCATGATACACATTTATTTTGGGCATTTTAACATCTCCAAAATTAGAAATGTGTTAATGGCTTAAGGACAATAAGCAGAGAACTCTTTTAATCCGTAAGAACTAGAGAAGGAGGGGGTGGAGGTGGTGAGTTAGATGGGATTTAGCAGCATTCTTCAAAGGCGATATCTACTTTCAAAGTTGGCTTCAGAGTGCAGCTCAAATGATGTTTACTTCTTTAAAAAGACTATTTTTAAAATGCTGCATTATTTATGCTCTTGATGATGCAGAAACCAATGCTGAGGGAAAAAAAACTCACTGGCAATTTTAAGTTAAGAATGATTCAGAAGAGTTGAACTCTGAATTTGAAAGAGTTTAGAGATAGCTTAACCAGTTTATTTAACATTTTAATGTGAATAAAGGGGTGATACGATATAGATTCATGCTTATTACATCTATATATAATAAAAACTCTAAGCAATAGGAAAGGATTTTTGATAGTTACTTGGCAATATATTTCCTTGGGAACATAAAATAATGATTAATCTGATAGCTGATGGTATTTCAGTTTTTACAAAATATGGCACATGAGAGAAATAATCTCCCACTTGGTTAAGCCATTCCTAGTTGCATATTTTGTTACTTGAAGCTGAGATAATTCCCACTGTACATACAGAAACTCAAAACTCTTGCTCCATAAGCTGTATATGCGAATATTTTTGTATATCCTACTACACTATTATCAAGACTCCATTTTGCGTGGTCTTTTAGTGGTCTGAATGCGGAAGTTTTCCTTCAAATACATGAACTAGCTTGAATTTATTTACTTTTAAATTTTATCATTTTTGCATACACAGCTGTTTCCTCAACTCATGCTTTAGGAACTATTTAGTTTATAAATTTCAGAGTCCTGGAATTTAGCTCTCCGATGGATAATTTTATATGTCAACTTGACTGGGCTAAGAGATGCCTAAGGTAGTTGGCAAAACATTATTTCTGGATGTGTCTGTGAGGATGTTTCTGGAGATTAGCATTTGAATCAGCAGACTGAGTAAAGAAGAGCTCCCTCACCAACGTGGGTGGGCATCTTCCAATCCATTGAGGGCTCAGATTAAAAACAAGGAAGGGGAAGGGAGAATTTGCTCCCTCTCTTTGGACCTGAGACATCCTTCTACTGTTGCCCTCAGACATCAACTTTCCTAGTTCTTGGGACTTCAGACTTGGACTGGTACTCGCGCTATTACTCCCTACTCCCCAGTTCCTGGGCCTTTTGACACAGACTGGGACTTGCACCATTGGCTTTCCTAGTTCTCAGTCCTTTGAACTTGGATTGGAACTATAGCACTGGTTTTCCTTGGCCTCCAGCTTGCAAATGGAAAATTATGGGACGTCTCAGCTTCTATAACCACTTGGGTCAACTCCTCATAATAAATCTCCATACACATGTGCACATTGCGTAATGGTGGGAATATATTGAGAAATGCACCGTTAGGCAATTTTCTTCTTGTGTGAACATCAAAGTGTGTACTTACACAAACCTAGATGGCATAACCTACTACACATCTAGGCTATAGGGCATAGCCTGTTGTTCCTGGACCACAAATCTGGTACAGCATGTCACTGTACTGAATACTGGCGGCAATTATCACACAGTGGTGTTTGTATGTTCGAAACACATGTAAATCTAGAAAAGATACAGCCAGGATATGGTATAAAATATAAAAAGTGGTACACTTGTATAATTGTATTAACTTCAGTGGAGTTTGCAGAACTGAAAGTCGCTCTGGGTGAATCAGTGAGTTAAATGAGATGCTACTTAGTGAGTGAGTGAATGTGAAAGTCTATGCCATTACTGTGTACTTTTGTACAACTGGTAGTGCGGTAGCCTTGTTACATCAGCATCCTCACAACACGTGAATAATGCGTTGAGATATGATATTGTCATAACTCATTACACAGCTTTTATGTGATTAAGCAATAGGGATTTCTTGCTCCATTATAATCTTATGGGACCACCCTTGTATATGTGGCACGTTGTTGACCAAAATGTTGTTATGACTATATATCTTATTGGTCTATTTGTCTGGAGAACATTGACTAATACATGATCCCAATTCGATCTTATGATCTAAAGTAAATTAGTCCTACCAGAATGAGTGCTAGATATTCTTACTAGATGTGTACTTCTCAGTGTGCTAAATGTGCTTCTAGGAAAATTTTATAACTCTTCATCTTGCAAAAACATTCCTGACTCATAGAGCTTTGTAAAATGTATTTGTTTATTTTATGATTACTATTCTTTACTATTTGGTATTGATTTCTGTTTCCATCAAAGATTTAAATCTAATGGTATCTGTGTACCATTACCTTCAGGAAAGAAACAAGACATATTAAGTCACTGAAATGGGTCATTTTGGGTGTAAACGTCTGTCATAACTGACTTATTCCATCATCAAAATAGCATCTGAGGTAGGTAATATTCTGAGGTAATACTCCAGCTTATATCTGAGGACACCAAGGCGGAGAGAGATTTCGTAAGTTGTTCAAACCGGCAAACTATTTTAATTCACATTAGCCACATTCTAAAGCCTGGGCAATTTCCAAATCGTAATGCTTTATCCTGAGAAGGAGGGATAATTCACAACAAATATTTAAATGTGCCCTATGGTCTGGTCATAGTGCTAACAGTCTCATGAGAACAAAAATGATGCACAGATGCACAGTACTATTAAGCCACCTTGACTAAGTGAAAAGCCAATGACATGATCAGAACAATTGATCTTAGAGACAGGCTCTGACAGCCTTGTAGCACGGAGGCTGATGAAAAGCACAGAGCACCTTGAAGTCAAGATCTTTTGGATTCACATTTTTACCTTTATTTCTTAACTTTGTATAATTTGCATAGCTTCATATAGCCTGTTTCCTCATCAACAAAATATAATAATGGAAATAATTACCTACTTTACAGAGGTTGTTGTGTGAATTAAATGAGATCCTGCTTATAAAGTGTCCATAGGGTACCTGGCATTTAATAGGCTCCCAGCAAAGTTCTAGAGAAGCCAACAATGGGAGTCCAGGAATGGGCTGTCTAGGACAGCCCACGTGTCAGCGGGCACTGGACCGGGAAGACATTAAGAAGAGTGTTTCTCATGGACATTCTCCTCCCACACCCTAAACATAATGCTGAAGTTTTCAAAAAGGACTTGCCTCGGAACCCTATGACTAAAACTAAGTGTCCCCTTTTTTTTCTAAACTGCTGCCAACTACTAAAATACTCACAGAATTAGTCTTGCTTTTCAAAGATGATTAGCTACCACTAACAAGATTGTCCAGGCACCTAAAAAGTTATATGATATTTTCTCTAATGAGGGAATGCTTTGCCATTAGCATAGAGAACAGCTGTGGTCTCTGTTTGTAGGACTTACCATTATTTGAGTATCTGTGTTCTGCCCTGTGGGCTATAAAATAAGCTAACTCACCCCATTTGCTCCTGGTAAAGTGTTATCAACTAAGTAAATAAACCTACCTCTTCTGACTGACAATCCACACCTGCCTGGACGTCACTGAGATGTTTGATGTCATCGTTTCTGTCTTTCTTCTAGACTCTGGGTCCCTAGCAATCTGTAACTTGATTGAAAAATCCTCAATTCCACATTCTTAGATATGGAGAAGCAATATGGCCTCTGTAAGCCAGCCCCCTATTTCCTCCTGCATTACTTTATCTTTGCCCATATTGTCCTAGGAAGGCACGTTCAGCCCTGCAGACAGAGTTAGATAAATATTAAAGGTTGCTTTTCATATCCAGACAATTATATAAAGAACTTTATGTGTTTCTTTTGTTTCCCATTTGACTGCCTGCAGCATTTCTCAGCTGAAAGTTCTCTTTCCAAACTCTGCTTTAATTAATATTAGGCATCTGCTTACTGAAGAGGATGGGTTTGCTTTATGACACTGTGGGTGGTTTCAGCGCGCTTAAGTTTCCTGGCGGCAGAACTTGGAGAATGGTGAGAAATTTGACAACGGTCCATTCAGCCCTGACACCATTAGTAAGAGATAATAGCTGACATTTGAAAAACATCTCATAATGATCTTCCTAACAATCTAGGGTAGGAACTAGAAAAAGGTGAACACAATCCCCATGAAAATGTCCTCAATTTGCTACTAGCTGGGAGTCCTGCTGCAGTTCTGTTATTAACTGCTCCACTGTGGTGAAACGATAGAGGGGAAGGTTGAACAGGGCTCTTCTAATTAGTGCTTGTTGTAGTGTCAGTCGGCTGGCTGGTCCTGAAATTGGAATGAGGCAGGTCAGACATCAAAACTCAGGGAAAAGCATCAGAGCATCAGAATTCTTTAACTCTCTTCACTCTGTACTATCATAGTCCTACAACTGGGCAAACCTTCATAGTACATGTTTATTTTTCTTAGTATTTTTACAAGGTTACTAAAACTCCAGCTCACTGGCCAACCAACAGGAACATTTTTCTAACTGAGTCTCTATAATGATACCTAACGGTCAAACTAATAAGATTCAGTTTGTTCAGTTCCTTAGGCCAGATAGGAAGCCCCTGATTTCTAACAATGAAGAAGGCGTGTTATTTTTAACAACTGGCCTTGAAGAGTGGGGTGGTTCCCAGAACCCTCTTCCCTTGAGCGCAAAGATGAGTCACTGAAAAGTCTGTCTTCAACCATGATATGGGACAGTGCTAACAGAGATCAGTGAAATTCCCAGATAATTCCCAAACCACCATTTTGTTCCTAGCTTGAGCCCCTGACTTAACAAATCTTCACTAGAACTGCTAACAACATTTTGCTGATAAGAGCTTCAAAAGAGCTAGAATCTTTCTGAGAAATGTTAACTTAGGGAAGGGACCAAGAATTGAGCAGCAGAAAGAAGTTACAGAAGCAAAAATAGGTTGAATATTCATTCTTACAAAACAAATAGATTCTATAGTTTTGAGTTCTTATCGTTCTATCCTTGTATTGTCAGTAGAACAGTCCACGTTAAACTATATAACAGTTTTATTATTGATTTGTAAACCTTATTCAGAGCAGAATGTCTTTTTATAGAACTTAAATATGATAGTAGGAACAGAAACTGACATGTTGGGAAATGAATGAGGATTTCCAGAAGTCATATGAAAAGACTTTTTGGAGAAGAAAAAAAATCCAATTCTAGAAAAGCTGCCCAGTTTTCCTGTCTCTATCATCATTGCTTTCTGAGTCTTACGCGTTAAAGCCTACTGCTTTTCTCATTATTTTTGTTGTTGCTGCTATTGTTTTGAGTTAGGTCTTACTCTGTTGCCCTGTAGTGGCATGATCGCGGCTCACCACAGCTTTCAGCTCCTGGGCTCAAGCGATCATCCCTGTTTTAATGGACTTTTGCTTATGCCCTGGACAGCCTAACTTTCTTTCCCATAAAGACATATCTATATGAGCAACTGTTCAGAAGAGCATACGGTGAGGGAAGCCTGGTAGTTAGAATTGGTAGCCTTGTCAGATTCCCTGGGATCCACAGAAAGAACTCGCCAATGTGGAAAACCAAGGTAAGGTATGTGGGAGATGTCAAGAGAGAATGCTATTTCTCTTCCTCCATCTTTTCATTTACAAAATGAGTCATTTATTTTTTTATTTTATTTTTTTGAGTTGGAGACTCACTCTGTCGCCCGGCCACTGCAGCCTCGACCTGCTGGGCTGCGGCGATCCTTCCGCCTCAGCCTTCCAGGTAGCCGGAATTACAGGCATGCGCTACCACGCCCGGCTGATTTTTTGATTTATTGTAGAGATGAGGTCTCGCTGCCCAGGCGGGTCTCGAACCCGCGGGCTCAGGCAATCCACTCACCTCAGCCTCCCAAAGGCGCGGGATTACAGGCTGAGCCACCGAGCCCGGCTCAAAGTGAGTCATTTAAACCGTGAGTGCAACACTCCTCTTCTGCTCACACATTTGATGCTAGAAGCTTTGTGAAATGATGAAAATAGCACTCATTTTGGAATATAAGCAGTTATGTGCTATATGATCCTGATCAAGTGAGCTCTCTTAGTTTCTTATCAGTAAAATGAAGAGACTAACACATACTTTGCAAAGCAGTTTTGAAAATGAAAGAGAACATATACTAAACACTCAGACAATTCCCCAGAATTGTAGATGGCTTTAAATTAAAACATAATCTTAATTCAATGATACCATGACCTGGGCATAAATGCCCTAAATGTCAAGGTGAGGTGAGTCTGACTTCTGTCCCCATGGATTAGTAGTGTGGAGTCTATGTTAGCACCAAAGCGTAAAAGTAGTTCAAAGCTTCTGGCTCTGTGTATGAATGTAAAGTCAATTCTGTCCTAGGATCATGGGAATTGATATGGGAGGTTAGAACCTCATTGCGCAATCATGTCTCAACCCAATCTCTGTGGCCCTGGGAACCTCTCTAATCTCTCTCAACTCCGTTGGAAAGTTGTGCTTGTAAAGGAAAACGTGGTGAAGCATGACTCCACTCACATCCGGGAAATGCAAAGCTCTGTCAGCTTTGAGGGATTCCACAATAACTTCTTTTTCTGACATTCTTGAATTGAGTAGGACACTGAGGGGTGGGGAACAGGCAAAAAAAAAAAAAAAAAAGCAAGAGATCTACTTAAGTTAGCCTCTGATGTTTCAACCAAGTTGGGAATCAGAAAATGGGCTACATCTTGGGAGGGAAAAAAAAATCTCTATTTTTTTTTAGATTCCCATCAACAACAAACTTCTCTTATTTATGGGAAAATGAATCATTTGACACCTTTGAGATTTTACCTGGAGGAAGATAATTTCTTGAAACCTCTTGTGCCTATAAGATCCAAAAGCTATTAATAACTTGCAACTGTAAAATTGATAATGTATTCACATTATTCCCAGAGCAATGAATTGTTTAACCTTAATACCACCGAGCCTGGAATGAAATTCTGTCCTCTAGAGGTCACCAATGCACCAGATTTGAAGGCCATGGAGGCTTTCCAAAATGATCAGAAAGAGCCGTGGGTCTTGTTCATATATTTGAATGAAAGAGAAAATAAAGTAAACAAATGATCCTAATGGCAGCTCTCTAGCTAGTCTCTTAAGAAGTAGGAAATCCTTGCACTGTTCATGGTTTATCTTGGCTTTTCTCTGCACTGATCTAGCTGGAAGAACTCTTATAATGGTTAAATATTTCTTAACAGAGAGCTGAATTTTGAACAAGAGAGGAAAAAATGTTCTAAATAGGAGAAAGTCTGATGTAGAAATAGGCTATATTAGCCTCCGTTAAATGAGTGTGACTTTTAGTGGTGCTCTGGCCAATGTCTTTAAAGGACATGGATACACTGAGACAGAGAAACATGGCCCTTTAATTAATTGTTATATAATTTTCGAGTTGCCTTATAAGAAAGAATGCTATCCCACGTACTTACATCTCCGCAGACAAATCAGAAACTGCTCATAAAGGGATCATTTTAATATTCAAAACACGCCTTTCCCTCGGAAGCACTATCAGTTAAGAGCCAAGAAATGGCAATCTAGAAATCCTAACAGGACTTTTCCTCTGTGGTTTGCCTTTTTAGTTATTCTGTTGCTTTCATTTTGTGTGAAGCGAATTGTCTCCCTCAAAGAGAGCTAACCTAGAGAACAATGCTCCATGCTGGCAGCTGGATTGCACAAGGAGAGTAAACAGCACACTGCCAGGAGTCCAGGACGTGTTGCGGCCTAACCCGCTGCCTGTGGACTGCCCAGCTCAAGGCGTGACCTAGGAGTTACCACCAGCGGTTCACAGCATTGTTCCTGCTGCTCTGGTTTCTCTCCAAGGGGAGGAATTCCTACACCACTGCTTTCCCAGGGTCCAGACACTTGCCAGCAATTGACCCATCAGGAAATTGCCTCTCCCCTCTTCCTTCCCACATTCCTTCCTGAGCATTCCTCAGTCTGAGGCGTGGTCAGTCATCAGAAGATCTGCTGGGATTGATTGACAGGAAAACAAAGCCTTCCTCTAGATAAGAAAGATCACAGTACTGTAGGAAATCTACTTGTTTCTGGGTGGAGCTTGCCTGCTCTCTTATTCTCGCTTTCACGCTCTCAACACTCTTGACTGCTGACTGTGTATTTTTTTGGTTTTGTTTCATTTTTATCATTCCTTTAGGATATATGGGGCAGTCAATCTTCAAACAATGAGCTTTGTTTGGGTAACTCATTTTATGGCTAATTCACAAGGAAGTAAAACACTTTGCCCTAGAGAGTTTGTGGTGGTCTTTCTCAGGGTCATGAGACATTTTTTCTTGAGCACTAAGAAAGAACAGAGGCAGACTTTCAATTTTGAACTTTTTTTCCATTTTAGCTGGATGCCCTTTAAAAGCTACTAGTAGTGCAGAGATCTGGGAATTCAGGAAAGTATGGTGCTTGTCATTTACTCAGAAGAACTCTGGATCATGGATAATATCCTAGCAGGGTGGCCAAGTGTCATGCAATGTGCTCAGCTAGATTGAGAATAGTGTCCTTGACCTCTTGACAACGTGGGGCCAACAGAAAAGCTTTTCTGGGACTTTGTGGATTGATGTTGTTTACCAGTTGGCTGTAAGCAAGTCTTTCTTACATCTTAGTTTTCTTATTTGTGAAGAAAAAGGGTTGGATATAATCTTCTCCAAGGTCCATTTTGAAGTTACTCTGAAAACACTAAGCCTGCTCAATCAAAAGTAGCAGCATCTTAGCAAATGCCTTAGCATCTCAAGGCTGCCATATCAATGTACCAAGAACTAAATGGTTTAAAACAACAGAAATTCATTTTCTCATAGTTCTGGAAGCTAGAAGTGTGAAATCAAGGTGCCAGCAGGGCTAATGTCTCTCTCATGGTTCTAGGGGAGAATCATTCCTGGCTTCTCTTACCTTTTGGTGTTTGCTGGCCGTTGCTGGCATTCCTTGGCTTGTAGATGCATCACCTCAGTCATATCACTGTCTTCTCTCTGTGGGTCTTCACATGCTCATCCCTCTCTGCTTGTCTGTCTCTGTGTTTAAATTTCTACTTTGCATGAAAATATTATCACATTAGATAAAGTAATGTTAAAATGAGTTCCACCTTAATGAACTCATTTTAACTTGATTACTTCTGCAAAGACCCTATTTCCAAATAAAAGTCACATTCCGAGGTTCTGGGGATTAGAACCTTAACGTATCTTTTTAGGGAGATATAATCAATCCATTACAGTAAGCAATTAACAAATCTCTCTATGTTAGATATCTCTCTTTGACCTCTGGGTACATTTTCCATGTTGCTCTGTGTCCTGGCCTACATGGATCCTACCAAGAGACCCCCTTGTCCTCAAGCTTCCAGTGGGGATTAGCAATGACAAGAGATATGATGGAAGAGGAGAGTGGGATATGGTGGAATGAGGGCATTTCTGAGAAAAGAAGTGTCACTACAGCCTGGCTATTTTTGTAAAGAGACCCTATCCACACATATTTGTTTGCCTTGGGGAACTCTTAAGGGCTGCTGTAAACCTTCAGGCCTAAGGTCAGTGATTCTCTTCCTCCTCCACTTCCACTTTGGCTTCCCATAATCTACTCATACTTTAAAAATGTTCATTTTATTAAACTCTCTTTATATTACCCACTTTGAGTGGAGCATCTGTTTTCTACAAGAATCCTGACTCTCTCCATTCTTAACGACTGAATTATTTTTCTAGAAGTTCAAAGTGTTAGTTTAGCCCAGAGAAGTCTTGGCAGGAACAAGTTGTTTTGTAATTTGGCCAAACCTGGCTGGCCTTGGGTAATGCCTAGTCCAGGAAACATTCAAAAGTCCAAGTCTTCTTTGAAGTCCCTAGTGAGGCAGGTGCACAGGCTTGGTGAGTATCTGGATGATGTAGG
This sequence comes from Carlito syrichta, assembly GCF_000164805.1. Lineage (NCBI taxonomy): Eukaryota > Metazoa > Chordata > Mammalia > Primates > Tarsiidae > Carlito > Carlito syrichta. The sequence continues at coordinate 97,427 of NW_007252934.1, forward strand.
TTTAGACATACATAGGTTCATGACTACTCGAAGAATAACCCTTGCAGGGAATTTTGATATCTCTTAGCCAGGTTGGCTTTCATCTAGTGAAAACAACTAAGCTCATTTGGACAATCCCTGATCATCCCTGCCTCCCTTGGGGACTTCACTGCATTTTCCCACTTAGTATTCAGATCTCTTTCAATAATGCAATGCCTTTCTTTTTAAAATTGTTTTGCATTTTGTAATTTCAAATTCAGTTTTAGGTCACTTCTGTCATTGCTAATAGACATTTTAAGGAAAGAATATTCATGTCAGATATTCCATCTGTTATTCCATTTTACGAATAGAAAAAGGAGGCACATGTATGGAAAAGACTAATGACATTCTCTAGAATGACATAGTCTTAGACTACACTATGAAGTAGATATTATTATCTACTTTAACCAAATGAGTTCTTGAGCAGTTCAGTGAATCATTCAGATCACCCAGCTGGTAAGTTTATAAGAGCTGGTACTCAAACTCAGGTTTTCAAATTTGATTACTTGCTTCTAAAAAGGTGTGTTTTTGTATTTACTATGACATTCATCAGCCTTTTTCCTCTTCCACTGTCTAAGTGGAAGTACTTGGCCCTTAGCATTCTGAAAATTTCTTACATGGATGAGGTAGAGAAAAGCACCCAGGAACATTGCATAGCGGTTAAACTTCCTTTCTTAAACTCTTTTCTCTGTGTCTGATTTCTAGGGTTCCTCCAAATATTATCTGCTACCTTTTAAGTCAGACTGTTTTGGTTTTTTTTTTTGAGTTGGAGTCTCACTCTGTTGCCCAGACTGGAGTGCAGTGGCTGCTCCTGGCCACCGCAGCCTCGACCTGCAGGGCTCCAGCGATCCTTCCACCTCAGCCTTCCAAGTAGCTGAAATTACAGTCATGCACTACCACGCCCGGCTGATTTTTTGATTTATTGTAGAGATGAAGTCTCGCTGCCCAAGCGGGTCTCGAACCCGCAGGCTCAGGCAATCCACTCACCTCAGCCTCCCAAAGGCGCGGGATTACAGGCTGAGCCACCGAGCCTGGTTAGTCAGCCTGTTTTTTTACTGGCCTTTTTTTCAATGAATTTCAGTCTTCCCTACTCCATCTTGGGTGCCCCTGTGGTTGTTGCTTTCTCTCTGTTTTAGACCTGGGGTAAAATCTACACCCACGTCAGTCTGTTAACAATATGCACTGACACAGCTGATCTCTGCTGTGGCAATAAAAATGGACACCAGGATTTAAGGGTAGGAATTACACCATGGATATGAAATGTCTCTTCAGTGGACAAGGGAGAAGGGCACATTACTAGAAAACAAAGAAACACACTGAGTTGAATATTTGTGGCTTAAGTTTCTGGTTATACTTAGGGAGTTCTGAGTTGGTTTGCATTAGAATTCTCATTACCCTTTTTAAGAGAAACAACAACAAAACTCTTTAAAAAGTAGGAAGTTTTTCTGGATATCAAGTAGCACTTTCTTAATCACATTTGACTGACTCCAGTGCGAGGAGATAAGAAATGCTTGAATTCTGTTTTCTTTTCTTTAAAGACCACCTGAGATTAATAAGAAATAGAAAACATCCTACTAAATGCATTCGAGTTGTTTAGGAGCTCAAACATTTGGAGAGGCATTTATGATGTTTGAGAATGCTCAAGTTGGTTTCAATTTGACTCTGGACCTTTTCTAAGTAGTTTATTACAGTACCATCACAGTTTTATTATTCCAGGCACAGAAGCAGCAGGTTTTGGTTTTTTTTTTAAAGATGCTAGTGATATAAAGCAAAAAAAGCAACCTAGAGAGAATAAGAATAACTAGTCCTCAAAAACACTCATTTCTGATTCATTTGCAGGGTAAAAAGAGTGGAACAATGTGAACTGGTACCCATGATAGGGTAAAGGCAATATGAATGTGCCTAATGGACTTCACAGAGGCAGATTTATCTGATTTCATCATTTGTCTTACTCTTGCCCGACTTATTTTCCCAAACGCCATCCTCATTATGCTGCATTCCTGCTTAAGCACTTAGCCTGGCTTCTCCTTGTCCACCAAGTCAAGTCTGAGCTGCTCTCTCTGGATTTCACAGCTGTCCAGAATAGCTTTCTGCAGGCTTCCTTCTGCTACATGAAGAATGATATCAGAAGAAAGGCCCAGAACTTCATAGGTGATAAGTAAGGTCATTGTGGGAAGGATCAGGCTTCTTTACTTGAAGAGCTCACAGAGGTGTAAGCGGGGCTTGCAGACAGTTCCTGGAGGGTGCTGGGACCCTATACAGGTTATAGAGGCTGCAATCAAAACCCAGTTTCCTGATGTAAGTAAGCATGTGGGGACTTGGCAAGAGGAGTCTGGCAGAAACCCTGTTACTAATGCCGGAGCACAAGGGTCAGAGAACAAGTAGTGGTGAGGCCTGGTCTACAATTCTTGAAGCTACTGCACAAATGCCCCTAAGTATGAAATAGGAATAGTTTTAAAAGCGGAGGCATCCTGCAGCTAACAGTAGAAATCACAGGTTTCCAGCACTGGAAATTGAGAAGCAGGGGGTATACTCTTCTCTTGTCAAATGACTTATTTTAAGTCTAATCCATGTTCTTTGGGCTGTAGACTTGCCTGAGCATATGTGGTAGATTGGAGAGAAAGGCCAGGAGGATTGCATTTGCATAAAAGACCAATATGATATCTGGTGCACATGGCTTTCTCCAGAAGTAGGGTGGAGAGAGTGGGTGATTATGAATACAATTTGAGCTGTCACTCTAAATGTCATCAATTCAGCTTTCATGGATTTATGTCTGAGTCTTAGGTTCAGAGGAAGCTGCAAATAAAAGCTGGAGGAGTTGTTCTGTTACAGAATAAAAATTAGCACTATTTTGAGACCAATGCACAGAATAATACAAAATTCAGAGGTTTTTCTAACTCTATTATCAAAGCTTTGTTGCTTTTGGCAACTTTTAGAAGAAACACTGTAGGTTTTCTTTTTTAATTGATGTCTCTAGGACATCACTGATTTTATCTGAAAAATAGACAAGTAAGATTCACTTAATGTACCAAGTAATAAGGTACATTATCATTGCATATTCTTCCCTGATATTTATTTCATTTTTTTCTAACTTTAAAAATCATGGGAAATTTACATCAGGTGATTTATAATATGTTATGCAGTTATATTTGCTTAACCCATATTTTCTTGAAGTATCATGCCTTAAAGAGAAATCTACTGCCTTTGAACAAACTTCAATAGTAAGTATGTTTACTACATAATTTTATTCATACTAACATACTGACTTCATTAAATACAAAAGCTATAGATCATCTTGGCAATTCTTTTGAGACAATAAAAGAAGCATCCGCTCTCTTTTCGTATGTTTGCTACAGATGACAGGAATGATTAGTATATTAATCATACTTAATTATATCATTCTATGTATTGTAAGAGAGGACTCAAAAAACCAGAATTTATTTATAAAAAATTGTGGGGCAGCTCCCTAGGGTCCCCTCCCACTATGGGAGCTTTTCTGTCCTCTCAATAAATTCTGCTTTCTAAATATATATATGTGTGTGTGTATATATATGTATATACACATATATATACATATATATGTAGTGTATCTATTCTTAGTGTTTAAACTTTAGTCACCATCAAAGTATTCTCTGTTTGGTGCAATACACCTGTTGAGATGCTTTTTCCATTGCTCAAAACAGTTTTTGAACTGTCAAATTTTATGCTTTTTAGTGCTTTTGCCATTTTTTGTTTCACCTCTTCCACATCAGCAAAACGTTTCCCTTTGAGGACTTTTTCATCTGGGGAAACAAAAAAAAGTTGCTTGGGGTGAGGTTGGATACGAGTAGGGAGGGTAGGACATGGAGGTCAGGCCGTTGGTTAAAAACTGCTGAACACTCAGGGTGGTGTAGACAGGTGTGCTTGTAAATCACCCATCATGAAATGGGCAAACGTGCTGAAAGAATTTCCCCCCTAAAATTCACCGAAGCTGAATGCAACTTCTCACAACAACCCTAGCTGGTCCACTGAGGTTGATGAGTTCCTGAACACTGACCTAGAGGAGAAAACCTATATCACAATGTGCTCACCCTCCAAAAAATAATTCCTTCTTTTGGGTCCCCTCTCATATGTGATTGAAAAAATATTATGTATAATATTGTGTATAATTCTCACTGAAGAAGGCAAGGAAAATGTTCATAATTTTGTAATTTGACTTTTTCCCCCCTCCATTGACCAGAATAGCAAGTGTTTAAAAATTGGACCAAAGGCCTGGAGAAAATAAAGACACTACAATTGGCTGATGCACTTAATCATCAATTGTAATTAGTCCAATAGTCATTAGTTTGAGCCACCCTGCCATATATCTGAGGTAACGCTAGTGTATAATCCAAGAACCACAAGATAATAATTTGTTTAATGGAAATATTTTGCATCCAATACAGGATCTTAAGAATTAGAAACAAATCTGGGCCGGGCTCGGTGGCTCAGCCTGTAATCCCCCACTTTGGGAGGCTGTGAGTGAATTGCCTGACCCTGCGAGTTCGAGACCCACCTTGGGCAACTTGGTGAGACCTCATCTCTACAATAAATCAGAAAAAAAAAATTAACTGGGCGTGGTAGGACACACCTGTAGTTCCAGCTACTTGGAAGGCTGAGGCAGAAGGATTGCCGGAGCTCAGCAGGTCGAGGCTGCGGTGACTGGGAGCGTGCCACTGCACTCCAGTCAACTCAAAAAAAAAAAAAAGAAACAAATCTGAAATTCTCTTGGTCCGTCACATATTCTGTTAGTGATAGGGATGGATCACCAGGCTAACCTGGATTTAGTCCAGTTAAATGGCATGACGTTCTTTTGGAACTAGATCAACATTTACGTGGGTCAATGGACCTTTACTTTAAGACTCCTAAGAGAATAAAATCTGGAGAATGAGTTGAAAAGAAAAATATTGTAAATGTAAAATATTAGTTAAAAGCTTTGGGTAATGAAGTGTTAGAGCTGGGAGGATCTTTGAAATAGAGAGACTAAATATCTGGTTTTCTAACACTGAGGGTTTTCTGGGATTCAGGGCTTTCAGTGCTAAGACCAGTTGGTCACTTATTGTTGAGATCATTCTACCCAACTTCCTTACTTTACACACGGGAAAAAAAAAGATCAGTTAGAGGAAATGACTACTATTTTAGTCTCTTTATGCTGCTATGATAAAATTCCTCAAAATGGGTATTTTACCAAGACCAAAATTTATTTTCTTACAGTTTTAGAGACTGAGAAGTTCCAAGATCAAGGCACTACCAGTGTCTGGTGAAGGCTTGTGCTTTCTTGCTGTGTCCTCACAGTGGAAGACATAAAAGGGCCAGTATGCTTTCAAAAGTCTCTTTTATAAGGGTATGAATCCTTTCATTAAGGGTAGAGCCCTCATGACCTAATCACCTCCTGAAGGCCCCCACCTCTTGATACTATCACATTGACAAGTTTTAATATATAAATTTTGAAGGACACATTGAAACCATTGCAACTGGCTACTGGCAAAGTCAAGAATACACTCCAAAACTGGTGTTTGTCCTATTGTGCTTGGATTAGATGCTAGAAGAAGGGACTGAGGGCCTATAACTAGAGAGGACTGATTAGAATGGAGTTAAAAGTATTGAAAAAGAGGACTATAGTAGCAATGTAATAAACAAGGAATGTTTAGAATCTTGAGAAAAGTAACAATTTCACTTTGAGCCATTTGTTCCCTCATAAATCATTGTGTTTTTCAGATGCAAATATTTACTAATTTCATTTGGAATTTTTTTTTCTCTAAGGGTTATTTAGAATGTGTTCTTAAATTTACAACTATTTGGATGTTTTTCAGTATCTTTCTGTTATTAATTTCTAATAAGCTCTCTTGTTTACTCTTTTGAACTTGATGAGAATTGTTTTATAACCCAAAATATGGTCAGTCCTAATTAATGTTTTTATATGCACTGGGAAAGAATGATGTGTATTCTACTATTCTAGAATGAGTCTTTTTATAAATGCCAGCTAGTTTTAGTTTAGATCAGATTTTCTTTATCTGAATTGATTTTATGTCTACTTGTTCTATTAATTACTAAGAAAGGGGTGTTGAAATCCCCAGCTGTAATTGTGAATTTGTCTGTTTCTCCTTTTAGTTCTGAGTAGTGTTTCACGTCCATGGAAGCTCTACTCTTCGGTGAATACACATATAAGATTACTGTGTCTTCTTGATAAGTTGATCTTGTCATATGAAATATCTCCCTTTATACCCGGAAGTGTTTCTTGTTCAGAGGGCTATTTTTTCTGATTTTACTGTAGACACTTCAGCATTCTTTATATTAATGTTTTCGTGGTATACTTTCTTCCATTCTCTAGCTTTTAAGCTATTTGTGGCTTTGTATTTACATTTACAGACAACATCTATTTTGGGTCTTGCTTTTTTTTTCTTCCCAATTTGACAATCTTTGTTATTTAATAGGAATATTAGGCCTTTACTAGTTGATGCAATTATGAATTTGATTGTATTTATATATACTATCTTGCTATGTATTTTCTGTGTGTCCCATTTGTTCTTTTTTTTCTACCTGCCTTCTTTTGGATTAGTTGAAAATTTTATCCAACTGCTTATTAGCAGTATCTTTGCTTTATTTTTAATGATTGCACTATGATTTACAATATACAACTTTAACTTATCACAGTCTGTCTTTATATATTATCACACCACTTACTACAAATTACTT
>NW_007252934.1:104328-123342 GCF_000164805.1 Carlito syrichta
TGCAGTAGAGATGAGGTCTCACCAAGTTGCCCAGGCGGGTCTCGAACCTGCGGACTCAGGCAATTCACTCACCTTGGCCTCCCGAAGTGCGGGATTACAGGCTGAGCCACCGAGCCCGGCATGTGTTATATTTCATATGGTTATTTATTTTGCATTATATAATTCACTTTTATATTACTAATTTAAATTTTAGAAAAAGAAAAGTATCATATATCTACATATTTACATTTCCAGTATTCTCTCATTTCTACAGATCCAAGTTTCTATCTGACATCATTTTCCTTTTGCTTGAAGAACTTCTTTTAAGATTCCCTGTAGCAAAGGTATGCAACTGACCAATTTTCTTAGCTTCAGTTTGTCTTACAAATTTATATTTTGCCTTTGTTTTGATATGATTTTCACGGGTATAGGATTTCAAGTTGACAGAATTTTTCTCTTCCTGGTGTTTAAAGATGCTGTTTCATAATTTTTGATTTGCATAGTTGAAGATGATAAATCTATAGTAAATCTTGCCTCTGTTTTTCTGATATAATGTGTACTTTTTTCTGAATGTTTTTAAAAAGTTATCTTTCTTTAGCAATATTGTTATGCTGTGCATTGGTGTGTGTGTACATTTGTATTTGTGTATATATGAAGGTGTATGTGTTTATGTTTTCATTTTATTGAGTTCCTTGGATCTATGGGTTTATAGATGTTATTAAATTTGGAACATTTTTGCTCTTTTTCCTTCAAATATTTTTATTCACTCTCCCAAGCATACTTTTTTCCATTATGAAACTTCAGTTAATTGGTGTTAGACCACTTGGTGCCATTATACTGGTCATGAAGCTTCTGTTAAGTTTTTGTTTTTCTTTTAGTAATTATTTACCTGTGCACTTCATTTTAGATAGATCTTATTGCTGTGTCCTCAAGTTTATTGATAAGTCCTAATATTTTCATCTGCAGAAACTAATCTACTGTCAAATCCCATTCAGTATAATGCTTTATCTTAAAAAGTTACATTTTATGTCTATTTATGTCACTTATTTTTCTTCATTATATCCTTGATATATTTTAATGTTTGTAATACATTTATAATAGCTTTTAAATGTACTTGCCTGCTAATTTTATCATCTCTGTCATTTCTGTGTCTGTTTCTATTTATTGCTTTTTTCTCTTGGTTATAAACCACAACTTCCTGCTTCTTCATATTCCAGCATTTTCTTTTTTTACTAGATGCCAGACATTGTGAGTTTTATATTTCCAATCACTAGTTTTTGTTATTGTTTCAAGAATGTTAGACCTTTTTCCCACAGAAATTTAAGTTATTTGCAGATTAAATCATTGTGGGACTCATTTATAAGTTGTTTGAGAGTAAGGCTAGAGTAGCCTTTATTCCAGAATTAATTCATCTCCATTTCTAGGGTGTGGTCTTTTGTGTCTTTATTAATTGTCATGTATATTCAATGAGGTGTCTTTACTTTGAGTAGAGAAAAACCGAACAATTTCCAGTTCTGTGTGAGCACTAAAGATTGCATTATAGATACCCTGTTATTTGTTCTTTTCTAAAAAGTTCCTTGCCCATAACACATGCTGATTTATATTCAATCAAAGTCTCAAGAAAACTCCTATTCAGATATTTGAACCTCTTTCTCTGTGTTGCTTTCTGCTCTCAGGAACTTTCTCCTGCCAATTCTAGAAATCTCAACTTCCCTGAACTCAGATATTCATCTCTTGAACTCAATAAGGCCACTGATCTCTGTTTATTTTCTGCCTTACTATGCTGTAGTCTTAAAATTACCTCAGGCTTATGGTTTCAGAGCTCATCTCATTTTTTCTTCTCTCTTCAGTATCAAAGTCCTGGGATCCCTTTCTACAATACCTAAAAATATTTTTTTGCATACTTCATAGTTATTTATCACTTGAGAGTGATTGTATTGTCTCTTACTCATTTGTAGTCAGAAGCAAAAGTCAATAATTGTATTTTTTTACATAAGAAAATGATTCTTAAAATTAGAAATGTAGAACTCATCTCTTAGTTCTAGTTTTACATATACAACTTGTTAATTCATATGTCATCTGGAACTTTAATAAATTTCTCAATCTTAACATTTGCCCAAATAAAACTCTTTTTAAAAATTTTATGTTTTATTTTATTTTTATTCTTAGAGTTGGAGTCTCACTCTGTCACCCAGGCTGGAGTGCAGTGGCATGCTCATGGCCATCCCAGCATCGACCTGCTGTGCTCCAGCGATCCTTCCGCCTCAGCCTTCCAAGGAACTGGAACTACGGGCAGGCGCCACCGAGCCCAGCTAATTTTTTATTTATTGTAGGGATGAAGTTTCACTAAGTTGCCTGGGCTCATCTCGAACCCATGGACTCAGGCAATCCACTCACCTCAGCCTCCCAAGGTGCCAGAATGACAGGCTGAGCCACGGAGTCTGGCCCAAACAGAACTTTTAATTTCCAAGCACACCCTCACCCAAAGTGTACTTCCCTTGTGGTTTTCACTATTTTAGTAAGTGGCACAAACATTCACCAAATTGTTTAAGTCAAGAATTTAGAAATCATGTCAGTTCATTTCTTTCCTTCACGTCCTATAATCAACTAATTAACAGTCCTATCAATTTTGTTTCTAAGATATGCCTCATATATTCAATTCTTATCTTCACTGACAACACATGGTTTATCAACTGTCATCAAATTATTATAACTTAACAATCTCTACACTGATCTCCTATCTTCCAATTTTGTTCCTCTCCTATTCATTCTCCAAACAATAGCAAGAGTAATGTCTTCTAATTTCATCATGTAATTCTCCTATTTTAGACTTTCAATGGCTTCCTTTGCACAGAGAATAATTTTTTTTTTTTTTTTTTTGAGTTGGAGTCTCACTCTGTCACCCAGACTGGAGTGTAGTGGCCGCTCCCGGCCACTGCAGCCTCGACCTGCTGGGCTCCGGCGATCCTTCCACCTCAGCCTTCCAAGTAGCTGGAACTACAGGCGTGTGCTACCACACCCAGCTATTTTTTATTTTATTTTATTTTATTTTATTTTATTGTAGAGACTAAGTCTTGCCAAGTTGCCCAGGTTGGTCTCGAACCCACTGGCTCAGGCAATCCTCTTGCCTTGGCCTCCCAAAGTGCTGGGATTACAGGCTAAGTCACGGAGCCTGGCCAAGAATAAAATTTAATCTTTTATTACAACCTGCAAAACCCCACAAAATCTAGCTCTTGGTTATCTTACCAGATCCATGCCTTACAAATATCCAGCTTTTCACTATGTTCTAAACATACAGTCTTCCCTGAAGTTATTCGTATGCCATTTGTCATCTCAAGGCCTTCACAAATGAGTTTCCTTTTCTAGAGTACACTTTCCCTTGTTTCTATCCCCTTTTCTAAGTGTACCTCCTTATTCTTCAGGTTGTAGTTTATATACCACCTTCTCTCAGATATCTTCCCTGACTATTCCATCTAAGAAAGTTCCACTAATTCATTGTTATATATCAGTCCCTTGCTTGTTTCCTTTCTGAAATTTATCATTTGCTTTTTGTAATTTGTCTATTTAAAATTTTATCTTTTTGTGCTTCTTACCCACTAAATTATAATCTCCATGAAGGCAGCCTGTCTGAAAATCTTGCTTATTTTTGGTCTTCTAGCAAAGTACTTGGCTCTGCCATTATCTAGACTTTTTGCCTAGGGGCAATTTCCAAACTACAGTGCTGAGAGGGGGAATCCAAATAGAGACAGGTAGCTTTACTGAGTAAAAGAGATAAACATTTTGGTTTATGGGATGTGAGGCTACTAGAACTGGCTGGTTCAAAGAATAAATGTATTAGACCAATGTAGAGAAAGTACACTTAAAATCAAGATAGGTAAGAATAGAATAAATTAATATATCTGGTAGGACTCTATATGTAGATTTATAGAAAGCAAAACTGGACATAGAATGGTAAAACAACATTAGATTTTATCACAGTTTCTGTCTTAGCACTCAATAAATATATACTTGTTGAATCAGTGAAAATCAACAAAATCCTTTAATATGTGGTAATCCTCCCTGTTGAAGAACTTTAGCCTGAGGATGCCATTTTATTTTATCCACTGGCCAGAGGAATTCTGTTTGACTTGTTTTCATCTCGACTGATCCAAGATTGAACAAGACTGTAAAATACTAAAGCAAAGCGCTCTTCTCTCTGCTAACGCTATCTCCCTTTTTCTATGAAAGTGAAGTGCTATCTACAGTGTCAAAACTATCATCTCCACTACCATTTTGAAGATGAAATGATCATATTATACTCAACATCTGGAAAACAGGGACTTGGAGCATCCCTAGAGGCTTTCTGATATTCTCCTGTAATACAATACATGGATATAGAAACAGTCTTATACTGAAATACCTTTTCTCACATCCCATCCCACAAACACATGCAAGCCTATTCAAGCAACAGTCTGTGGAAAGTGGGAAGCTTGCATTTATAAAAGAAGTTCCTAGTAAGAATTATTTTTCTTCCTTCTTCCCACTAACAGTATTTCTAAAACACATAGCATTAGTGTTAACTTACTATTTTGAAATTCGTTCTTTTTTAGACTTCCGGTTTCTTTCTGTTGTTTCTTCAAAAAGGGGATGATTTGTTGAACTCTCAAGAGATTCCAAAAAAACTATTCTAGAGTCTTAATAAGTGTAGATTTGTAATTTCATGAAATTGCCTATTAACCCTAAAACATAATCATTATTGACCACACTTTATACATCAGAAAAAGAGGTTCAGAGAAATCAAATGACTTGTATATGTTTACACAGCTGGCAACTGATACAGCTGGAGTTTAGAACCCAACTCTCTTGCTCAAACTGTTGAACAAGAAAGTTTATTAAGCCTAGCAAATTGTTTAGCAGTTCCCTTATGAAGTAATCCTGATATGGCACCTATGATCTTTTAAAGCTGGAAGTTGTGTAATAGGACCTGGGATAGCGATCAATGTTCTGTACTCTGTTTGGAGAGAATAGTCAAGTTCTCCTCACCATAGGTATGCCCCTTGGGTTTGTTAGACACACGTTAATAGTTTGCAGCTTTCTTGTTTAAGTATGTTACCTTTTTAAATTTGTCTTCTCCCTTTTCCTTGCCCATGGTGAAAACATGAAGATTATCTTTCATCAGACTTTTTACTTTTTAAAAAACATCAGAACTGTCAGAATTTGATTTGCAACTTACTGCATTTGGGGATTATAGTACCTAGATGAGAATCTATGTTCAAAAATATTTATTAAGAATATACCACGTGGCAGGGACAATTCCAGGTATAAGGCGTATTGAGGTGAAAAAGCCTGACAAGGCACCAAAGAGCATTTTAATATTTTGTGGTTGAATGAGGAGAGACAAATAATGATGTCATAAAAATAATATTTTAGAGATAGAAAGCACCGTAAACAAACAGGGTTATGTAATATTAAGTTACATATCCAATAGTTAATTACTATGGAGGGGCTACTTTGTATTAGCCAATCAGGAAATGTTGAGTGTCTACATGAGTAAGTAGACTGCTTAGCATGGGGTATATGAGGAAACCGACGCCCAAGATGATTAAATACATTATCCATAGACACATAAATAAATTCTTAGTAGCTAAATTAAAGCTGAAACTGTAGTTCTGCAGTTAAAAAAAAATTGTTATCTGATGAAATGAGTTTTCACTTCAAAATTGTCTTGAATATTCTTGTCTTTTCAAATAATTTTTAGGATCACTTGTAGAATTTCATCAAAATAATGCTGCTGAAATTTTACTGGCATTAAACTGAATTTGTTGATTCATTTGAGCATGACTGTCACCTTTTATCTTCCAAGTCTTCATCTTCAGTATTTTAGTAATGTCGATATTTTCTTCTTAAAAGTTTAGGCATATTTTTGTTAAATTTATTCCTAGACATTTTGCAGTTGAATTGGCGACCAAAAATAGTACATTTTTTAAAAGTACATTTCAAATTATTTACAATGGTATATAGAAATGAGGGTGATAATTTTTTATACGTATCTTTTATCTATCTGGACTATTTGCTAAAATTCTTACAAGTTTCTAATAGTTTGTCTGAAGTTAGTCTTGTTTACATGTCACTTTTTATTTATTTGCCCACTCTCTTTTTTTCTTGAATAGTCTTGACTAAGATTTGTCCATTATATTTATAAATATCCAGTTTGTGATGTCATTGACTTTTAAATATATATTTATTTTATTCACATACATATTATATGCATATACACACATATTTATGTTCTGATACTCTGTCTTTACTTTGTGAGTTTAATTCATTTCCATTTATTGTGATTACTAACAGATTCACTTCTAGAAACAGTATACTAGAGATAATATGGCAGTTAATAGTATAGACTATGGTGTTACACTTACGCTTCATTCCTGTCTGTGTCCTTTACTGACTTTAACTATTGAGCAAATTAATTTCCCTATACTTTACTTTTCTCATCTGTAAAATAAGGATAAAAATAATTATATCATAGTACTTACTTGATTGGGTTGTTATGGGGAATGAATTTATACACACACACACACACACACACACACACACACACACACACACACACACGGCACAAGCACCATCCCCTACATTTCTCATGTACACTTTACATTTCTAAACTCCTGTATCTCTACATTTCTAAACTCCTGTATCTGTGTCATGCTGTTCCTCTGCCTAAAGTGCTCCTTTCTTTCCTCCTTCTTCTAATTTTTCTCCTCTAACATTAAAAGTTTACTGTTTTCAAGAATTTAGTCCAGATCCACATATTTTTGTGATGTTGAGGTCACTTAACAGTTTTGTTCTATGGAGAAATAGCATAATCGTTAATATTCACTAAGTGCTTAATAAATACTAACCACTAACCTTATATACATAAAACTTAGAACTGTGACCAGCACATTTAAGTGCTATGCAATTGTTAGCTAAATTATTTATCTTTTCTATTTTTTAAGCATTTTATTTGCTCTCCTTGTCCTACATTTTATTGGATTCACTTAGTCTCCTTTATTTGTTCTGTCTTTACTTTCACATACAACAAGTGTTGAAAGTTATTTTCCATTTCTATTTCTTAGAGATAATCAAGCTCCTCTGAATACTCTAGACTTAGAATATTGTAACTTGTCACCCTCAGTCTTTTATGCCATGTTAAGTATTTTAATATTGACTCATATTTTGATGAGTCATTTTTCTTATTTTTATGTAGTCAATGCATGCTTAGATTTAGCAAAATATTTGCTAATTTCTTGACTCATTTTTTCTACCATTTTTTCCCCTTCTTTGTTCAATTTCTCTCTTTCTGGATTCTCATCTTTTGATAATTTTTTTCACAGAGGGTCTCTTAGTGTTGAAAATTATGTAAGTTTAAAAAAAAAATTTGTGAATATCTGTATCTTGCCCTTACTCTTTTATTTTATTTTTTTATTTTAAAGATGTGAGGTACAATTCAGGATTAGGTATACAAGTGGTCATCACACAGGTAAAGTTTGGGCCTCCCTTTGGTCCCTATTTTGCCTGGCTTGAGATCAGGTACCCTTATTGTCCTCACCACCACCCTTGCCCTGGTAGTATCCCACTATTGCCAATCCCTTTCTTAAAGTATTATGGTAATTGTTCAGGGTCTGCTTGTAAGTGAGAACGTGTGGTACTCTGTTCTTTGTTTCTGTGGTAGAACACTGAGTGTGATAGACTCTAAATCCATCGAAGTTGCTGCAAAGTCCACGTATTTGTCCTTTATTTGCCCTTACTCTTCAACAATAATTTAGATGGCCAGATAATTCTGAGTTGATAGTTATTTTCTTTCAGCACTTTGAAATATTTCTTTGTCTTTTGGCTTCTATGATTGCTTTCGAGAAACCTGCTGTCAATCTAATTCTTGCTAATTTTTAGCTTATTGTCTTTACTCTCAGATTATTTTAAAAATATCTATATCTTTGGTGGTCTGCAGTTTCACCATAGGCATGTCTAGGAGTAAATTTATTTCTTTTTATTGGCACTCAAATGCTTCTTAATCTGAGAAATAGGTCTTAAGTCAGTTCTACGACACGTACAACCATTTTGTGTTGGAATAGTGACATTTTCCAGTGCTCCCTATTTACTTTATATAACTAATAGATGCTGCATAGTGGATATTCTTGTGTGTTTTTTTAACCTTAGTATTTCTTTTTATGTTTTCTATCTCTGAATATCTTACTATTGGCTTCTGTAGTTAATTTTCTCTTATCTACCCTCTCTTGGTTTGTACAAAAGAATACTTGATATGTATCTTATTCATTTGTTAATTACCAGATATGTCTTATCTTGTGAATAACCTGTGTCCCCAAACTAGATACTGAGTTCTCTGGGGGCAGTTTGCTACATCTTACAGGTCTTTGGGATATTGTGTTTTACAGCATGGGTTCTAGAAACAGACTATCTTGGCATGAATCCTTGCTCTATCACTATCTTTGGTATCTCAGGTGCTACATAGGTTTTCCACAGTATAATGGAGATATTAATAGTTCCTACCTTAGAAGATGATTAGTATTTATTAAGCATTTAGTGAATATTAGCTATTATGCTATTTCTCCATAGAACAAAACTGTTAAATGGCCTCAACATCACAAAAATATGTGAATTTGGATTAAAATTTGAAAAAAGGTAAACTTCTAATGTTGGAGGAGAAATAACTGCAGAAGGAAAGAAATGAGCACTTTAGGCGGAGGAAACAGCATGCACACAGGTACAGGATTTTAGCAATGTAGAATGTATGTGAGAAATGTAGGGATGGTGCTTGTGACCTATTCATACCCTTTCAGTACTCATGTGCCATTAAGATCCATTTCCCACTGCGAGTACTTGCAGTTCCCCACTTAATAACTCTCTCTTGACCTGGACACCAAGCAAGTGGGATTCATGCACCTGGGAGCAGTCCTCAGCCAATGATGACTAGAGCTGGAGTTTAAATATTTGAGCTTTCCATTTTTTAAATGTGATAACTCTAAGATATAGTCCCACACTCTCCCAGTTACAAGTGGAACTGGAATTGGAATTTGGACACCAGTTATCTTCTATGACCATGTACCCAGCTTTGGCATTTTTGCCTTTCTGATTTTACTTTACGACACCACTAGTCATCCTTCCTTGGATCCTTCCCAATAAACTGCCTACTGCCAAATTTTTTTTAGTGATCTTTTAAAACACCCCACATAAGACAAGGAACAAGAAAGAATCTAATAGAGTTGGAGCATTTGGAGAGTAGAATATAAAAGTATGTGAGAGAAGAAAATCAAAGTAAGCAAGTTAAGAAAGCAGGTTTGTGAACATTATCAAGAAAATTGTCTAAGAAAGTAAAATTTTTAGTACTTTAGGTATTTCTTTATCACAGCCTTCGTAAGGTGATCTGTTTTCTTATATTGATTTAAGTAATTCATATTAACATTCACTCTTCTCTTTTTCCCCTCTGATATGTAGTTCTCCCTTTAATATTTGACAAATATTCACATTTCAGAGAGTCAATGTAGTCTCAGGTAGCTATGGATTAAGTTAACCTGATTGTAGGACCATTTTAGGTTGTATCTAGAAAGTTTATGACTGGATTTTTGCAGTCCCGGGCACAAACAATGTGCTCCATAAATGGTATCTATTCATTATTATTTTCATCCTCAGTAAGTTTTTCAAGTAAATAAAAATCTTTTTTTCTTTTCTCTTTTATTCCTCATACCATTTATTTGATTTTTGGAAAAGTGAAAAAAGGAAGATAAAGTTTCTCCCTTTTTTTCTGTCTGTAATGTCCTAAAATTCACCGATGTTACTTTTAAATGAAAACAAAACTCTAAAATAGAATTTTCAGGTGCTGGGAAATTGGATTTTTTACATTTTATGTCCAAGGGCTTCTAGATAATTATCTTTTTTGTTATTTCATTGCTTTATGTCAACCTTCTGATAAGCCTATAAAAACAAGATATGTTTGAAAGACTTTCACTCTATTTCCTGCTTCTGAAGTGTAAATGATTTAATTATTTAAAACTCTCTGAGGTCTCCTTCCAGAGGACTGGCAGAACATTACAATTCCACTCATGAAAAACTCTCTCAGGCCTAGAATAAGGTCTGTGATTTAATGAGGTGCATTTTAAACAATATGACTGAAACTTGGTGTAAGAGAAAAACTTTTGATAAAGGCTCTGTTTCTCTGAGGACCTTTTTTTTTTTGGATGAAGTCAATCGCTTGGTGAGTGTTCACTGTAAGATTAATATGCTTTGCCTCAGATTTATAAGTGAGTTTTCTCATCTTGAAGGAAAACAAAAATTTTACCTCTCACATTGCTTTCCTCGTTGGAAGAAATAACAAGACTTCACAAAGAACAGGGTAGATCATATAACTTTCTGGAGTCCTTGGAGTATCCCAAGAGACAAAAGAGTTGTATATCAATGGTCTTAGCCAGTCATAGTATGTGTTCATGCCTATAATCATATAGACTAGTGGTTGGAAGGTCTCTTGGAAGTTATCTAGTCCAATCAGATTTTATAGATGAAGAATCTAAGGTCCACAAGGGAAAATAGGTTACCTAAGACCATCTAGCAAGTTAATGTTGGCTAGAGTATTCATTACCTTGATTCCTATTCCAGTGCCCTTTATTATAGAAGACTCTGCATTTCTTAAACATTGCCTTGGAGAATTCCTTTATTTTGGCTAGCTTCAAAGGAAAATAAAACCCATACATCATACAAGACAACATTTAAGACATTATACGATATAGATATCCCTTGCTGTCTAAACATTTGCTCACTAAACAGCAAGTGAATAGATTAAAATAAAATGTTTCAGATAGAGCTGGTATTCCTTGCTATCCTTATTTGTACTACTTGATATTCAAAATGTAGGAATCAAATACATAGGTTCATTTAATATCTGAACTTATTTTTCTAACTCTTCTTTATGCATCAAATAGGTTCAATGGTGAAGATTACTTAAATTTGCAATAGTACAGATATGGAAAGATTATGCATCTCAACAATCATAGAATTTCTGGGCTTTAAAGAATATCAAAGATCATCTAGTTCAAACATATTGCTTTCTGAAGAAGGCATTTAACAGCCATTGTATTTGATCCAATTCCTTTTCCCAGTTATGGAGGAACAGGGACCAAGATCTATGCTCTAAGGTAATTGGCCACAGGGTATGCTGAGGTCAACATGGGTGGTCCCTGTTAATGACTACCTTGGTGACACTGCTTTCACTAGTATCATCTATGAATTTTATAGTGTCGAATCAAAGGTCATTTTTCTTATTTTACTGGAATTATTCATCTTGCTTCTCTTTACCCACACTCTTTGTTCATTTTGAAACTGATGATTTTTTTTCTGTTTCATTTTTAGCTACCTCTTCCTTTTTTCATCTTTTGAATATTAGTCTTTTTAGCAGTCAGGATTCTGCTCTTGTCATGTTTCTCCTCTATGTAAAGTTCCTATACACTTAGAAAGTATCAGTGGTGTCTCTATCTTCTAATTTCTTCTTCTTATAAGGACGCCAGAAGTTTGGATGAGGGCTCACCCAACAGCCTTTTGACTTAATTGCCTCTTTAAAGGCTTCATCTCAAAATAAATTTTCATTCTGAAGTTCTGTGCATTAGGATTTTAACATGAATTTGATGAGGGCACAATTCAGTCATGACAGATTCTTTCAAACCATGTGTATTAGAGATGTGTATGGCATGAGTTTAGTCTCCCCTGAATTTAGCCTAAGACCTTTCACTGGAGTGTCTACTCAGTTTACTCTGCTTTATAATTGTGCACATGTGTCTATCAGTGAGTTTCCTCTCACCACTATGGACTCCAAAGACATAAAATAAAGGAATTTGACTAGATAAGATTTATGGATTCCTCCAGCATTAGTGGAATCGGGATCTTAAATGTCCTATATAAATTCAGTCAGGTATTCTAGTGAGAGGGCAAGAGACTGAAGAAAGAAGTTCCAAAGCCCAAGAGCAAGAGATGGCCAAGCTTCCTCCAGGTAAGCAACAGCCATCTCCCTCTTCTCATTCCAGCCCTACAAAGGCAGGGAGTAGAAGAAAGCAGAGTGCAACATCCTTGCTTCACCTCGAAAGCTCTCAAGGAGGCCTGTCTATAAACAATCTGATGTGGGTATCTCATTTTTCATAGACATACTGAACACAAAATATGGCTACTTACCTACTAACTCACCTACATGCGTGCATAGAGCTTCTTACTTATATTTCTATAGTTCACAGAATTTATTTGGCAAATGCCATGTTTAGTTTCACTTTTTCTTCACTTTGAATGTTCCTGGAAATGGGATGCATCTTAAGATCACTTTGGACTTTGCAGCAAATTGGATGGATTTGGAGTCTGTCATACTTAGTGATTTATCACAGAAACAAAGAACTGAGTTCCATATGTTCTCACTCATAAAGTGACCTTGAACAATTATAATGCTATAAGAAAGCGATTGGCAGGAGTGGGAACGTGTCAGGGGAGGGAGGGTGGGATTGGCAGTTGAGGGAAACTGCTAGGGGAGGGAGGGGCATAATTCATCAACAAGGGTACCTGCATGATCAATGTTTGTATACCTAACCTTGAATTGTACCCCACATCTTTATAATAAATAAATTTAAAAAAAGAAAGTATCAGTATGTTCTTGATAAATTATACAATAAACCTATAGATACTTCCATTTTTTTTTTCCTAAGGAGTTTTTGCCACCCATATGCTGATAATTCAAAAGCTTATATCTTCTTGATGATCTGAACTCACATATATATCAACATGCTAGATCTCCTGCTATATTACCTGGACATCTATAACACAATATGTGAAATAAAATCTTCAGTATTCTTGATCTCAATGGTTAGGCCTACCCATTCTCTCAAGTTAGAAACAACTTGTGCTTTCTTTTTGTCCTTCTCCTTTACCAACTCCAATCCAATCCATCACAAAAGGTTGCCAATTTTTTTTTAAGTTTTATTTATTTTTTTTTAGATTCAAGGGGTACACATGCATATTTGTTACCTGGACATATTGTGTAATGCTGGGGATTGGGTCTCAGGTGGCCCATTCCCCAGATTGTGAACACTGTGCCCCATAGATAGCTTCTGAACCTTAGTCCCCTCCACGTCTTATTATTGACCCCAGTGTCTGTTATTTCCATCCCTGTGACCATTGAGCTTCCACATATGAGTGAGAATGTGTGGTGTTTGGCTTTCTGTTTCCTAGTCAATTTACTTAGGATGATGATCTCCAGCTCCGTTCATGTGCTGCAAGGGACATGATTCCCTGCTTTTTTTGTTTCTTTGTTTTTAGGGTCTGCAGCATATTCCATGGTGTAGAAATACCTGGTCATTTTCAGTAGCCACTGATCGGTTGATGGACATTTCGGTTGATTCCACGTCTTTGCAATAGTGAATGTACTGCAACGAGTAAGTGGGCACAAGTTTCTTTGTTACGTAATGACCTTTGCTTCTTAGGGTAGATACCTCGTAGTGGAATTGTTGGTAGATCTACTTTTAGTAAGTAAACTCCATACCGCTTTCCGTAGAAGTTGTACTAATTTACATTCCCACCAACAGCATATGTGTTCCTTTTCTCTGCATCCACACCAGCAGAATGACCATTATTTAGAAAGCCAATGTTTTCTTCTAAGAAATTCTCTCATTTGTTTTGCTCTCCATCTCCATTATTGCCACCATTGGTCATGTGTTGATTATTTTGTTTTTTGACTATGTCAAGAGCCTCCTGACTTACATCCTTACTTTTAGATATACATCTTCAAGTCATAACTTTTGTATATATACTGTAATAAAAATCGGATTCCATTAGATTTTTGTTTTGCTATTTTCAATGGCTTCCCATTGCCCAGCAGTTAAAATACAAGCTTCTTAGCAGGGTCCCCCAGGCCATCCCTATGAATCCTTTGGCCTTTGTCTTACAATTCTCTACCGCTCATTGCATGCTTCAGTTGCACAATATTGTTTATATCCTCATACAGAAACCATGTCACTCTTTACTTTCATGCCTTCGTTGATACCCAACTCCCTCCTCCTCCTTTCTTCTATGTATTTTTACTCATTTCCATGAAATAGCCCTGGAAGCTTATAGAGGTATCCATGGAGTCCTTAATGATTTCCTTAGTTGGATGATATGTTTTTGTATACTCATTCAGTGTTAGGGCCACTTCACTTATGGTATTGTTTTATAATTATCTGCTTGCATATCTGTCTCTAGCACAATACTGGACTATTTAAGTGTCGATGCTGTGTCCCTTTTATCTCTATTGCCAGAACCTGGGATAATGTTTGAAACACAGCAGACCCTCAGTAAATATCTGCTGGATGAACACTAGTGAGAAAGGAAGGTTTTTGTTAGCCTTCATCATGTAAGCCCTGAAGACTCTTACTGGCAGCATTGGAGGATGGGTGGTTTACTCTGGCAGCTTCATTACTGTCTTACACTGTGCTCCCTCATATTTATGGGCTGTGGGGCAAGATAGATGTGTGTTTGGGGGGCAGGGGTAAGTCCTTGAGTAATCTTGTTTGCCCTGGTGAAATCACAGTTCTGCCCATTAAACTGCACAAATATTTCTGAAATTCATTCACTGTTTAGTTCAGACTACCACTTTGCTTGCCTGGATGCCTGAGCAGCCTCTCCTAACTGACTTCCTTGCCTTAAGTCTAGTCTCTTCCAATCCACTTTCCACATGCAGTGTAACCACAGCAATTTTTTCCAGATGCTAAAATTCTGTATTGGGCTCCAAAACTCTTAGATGAAAGTTCAAACTCCTTCTTGCAGTTTATAATAACACATTTTATCATCTGGCTCTTGCTTGAGCTTCTTTTCGTCCTGCTCCTTTACCAACTCCAATCCAATCCATCCTAAAATGCTGCCAGTGTTTTCTTCTAAGAAATTCTCTTTCGTTTTGTTCTCCATCTCTATTATTGCCACCTTGTAGTTGACCTTGCTGCCCTAGACTACATGGACTCCTGTAGACTGAATGGGTTTTGGTTCATCAAATTTGTCTTATTTCACTTGCTTCTTTGGATTTGCTTGGGATACTCTTCCTTTTTCCTTCTATCCTCATTTCCAGGCTAACTCTTAAATCAGCATTCAAGTCATATGTTAGGTATAACTTTGTCCAGAAAGCCTCATCAATGTTTGAATCCTGGTTAGAAAACTTTTAGCTCTCCTTCTCTCCCTTTGTTTCCTTTACACATAAGTATCACAGGTTCATAGTTGCCTTTCTTATTGTCTGTGCAATCCACTAAACAAAGTCCTGAGAAAGCAGAAATCGTGCCACTTGTGTTTCTTGTTGTATAGCTAGTATCCAGTATAGAAACTTGCACAAGCTCATGCTGAATATTCTTGATCCAGTGAATGTGTGACTACAAGGTATTTTTAATGTTATCTACTGGGTTTAATTTTGCTATCCAGTTGAGGAATTACGGGAGAAAGACAACTAGAACTCTGGAGTTAAAGAACAGACAAACAAACATAACTAGTTACATATAAGACTTATTATTTCCAGTCCAGTGTTTGTTGTTGCTTTTCAGGTATACAATGAGGAGCTTGGACTTTATGACCTCTGAATCCCTTCCAGCCCTGACAGTTTATCTGAATCACTGCATTCCTATAAGAAGAAAGGCTCTTCTCAAAACAAATCACTAATAAGGGAAATTTGGTGACTGCAGGAACTAATGGTAGACAACCTCATTTCTACTTTTGTAAGAAGGCAAGTTCTCTCTCTGGGCCAAAGTAAGTGGGTACCTCTAGGTCACTGGCAATGATCTGATATGCCAGCAATAGTTTTCTGAAACCACAATGGAATTTGGGTCTGGTTCTATGACAAGAGTGTGGGCTCAAGAAGACAAGCTTTTAAGTACTGTTGTCAAGAATTTTAAGTTCTTGTGAGGTATAGGGGTAAAATGTATTAATGACTCAGCGAGGCTGCCCTATTTTTAGGCCTGAAGGTAAGCTTGCAACACTTCAGAGAGTGGGAGACAGGGAGGAAGCGCTACCGGCTCAACTGAGTCTTGTTTTATTTATAAATACTGTGTTGATTAGTTTTAAATTGGTCATCTTTAATTTACAGTCTAAAATAGGTCAGGCTTCCTTTTTAGTTGCCCCATTTGATTCAAAAGAGACCAAAATAAGAATGTATATACGCATTACCAAATAGTGGGTGTGCTGTGCTTGGGGTTTTATTTAGTGTATTGAGTATTAATGAAATATGTAGGAAAATTTATCTTTCCTTCCTTGTAAATAAGTCTAAGCCTTAGGGATCGGTCCCTTAAGAAACTAGGGATTTTTTTTCTTCTATTTCTCATATAGAGAAATAACCATAGCTTGACCAGTTATCTATCAGGTTTGACGCTGGTCAAAAGAAGATTCAGGAAGGAAAATGAATCACTCAATCTGAAAGGGTCATTGCCACTCATGTGTAAATCTAGGAGCTGGATTTTCATGCCCTCTTAGACTCTGAATGTCTGTGACAGTAAAGGCTCGTTCCTAAAGAAATTCTAATGAGGTGAGTTTGTTGACTAATCAAACCACACACAAACTTCTTTCCTAGTGTATACTTTATGTTGGGTTAGTATTAATTGTGACAGACTAATGACAAATATGTTATTACTGGCATATTATATTTAGGCAACTAGAGTGGTCAAAAAAAAAACTAGACTTAGGATCTATAAAAGAACTGTACTGTGCCACAAGTTGTATCACTTTGGGTAAATCGCTTAAAATATTTGAGACTCAATTTTTATCTCTTAAATGGGGCTCATTTGAATAAGGCACAGAGTTCAAGAAAATAAGACACATGAATTGATTTTTTGGGGGCGGGGGATTGCTAACAGAACTAGGAAAGTCGGGAGGGGGGTGTTGAACTAAGTTCTGTGGTTAAATTCAGTTAATAAACTTTCTCCCTAAATTCAGATACATGTACACACACACACACTTTCTAATTATGCTCAGGTCCTGCTTCTCTAAGGCTTTGCTGAAGATCATCAACATGTGGCAGCTAGTGACACAGTCATAGGAACAGTGTCCTGTTAACATACATATCACCACGTCCACGTGGGAAGAAGAACTAAGAGTTACTGTGCACCCACTCAAGGCTAGACCAAAGCTCAGTGCTGTGTTCAAATTACCTTGTTTAATCCTCAAACCAATGTTCTGAGGCAGGCGTTGAGAGAATCATTATGGAGGAAAGAAAAGCAGAAAGTTCAGATCCTTCAAGGAAGTTGTAGTCTTTAGGAGCTGATATAGTAAGAGGTAAAGAGAATTTGGACCTTGCAGGTTTGCGGTGGTTGAATGGTCAGCACTTGTCTCAGTTTTGGGAAAAAGTTATGGGCAGGGCTACCCAGTGCAAATGGACATGTGTTTTACAGCACAGGGGTGCCGTGATTTCATGAGGGGATGAGTGGACATGGAATACAGCCCATGCCTCACCAGCTGCATGCCCTGGCAGGAGCTGGGATGACCCAGAGAAAGGGTCACACTTTTGAAGTTTATTAGCCAAGCCATCTTGTGGAGATGTTCCTTTTTCCTAATTTCTACAAAGGTACATTTAGCCTACCTGACGCTCCAGACATGGATTAGAGGAGTTTGAAAAACAGAAACAGGCTGGGCTCGGTGGCTTAGCCTGTCATCCCAGCACTTTGGGAAGCCAAAGCGAGAGGATTACCTGAGCCCACGGGTTCAAGACCCACCTGGGGAACTTGGTGAGACTTCGTCTCTACAACAAATAAAAAATTAGCCGGGTGTGGTATCATGTGCCTGTAGTTCCAGCTACTTGGAAGGCTGAGGAGGATGGATCACCAGAGCCCAGCAGGTCGAGGCCTGTGGTAGCCAGGAGTGTGCCACTGCCCTCCAGCCTGGGTGACAGAGTGAGACTCCAACTCAAAAACACCCCCAAAAACCAAACCAAACCAAACAAACAAACAAATAAAAAAACAGAAACAAATCCACCCAGCTGAAGACTGGGCTTTTAAGATAGGGCAATGTATTATATGAGTATAAATTATTCATGTAAATGACATAAATATTTTATCTTCAGAGCTCAATATTTTAATGCTTAGAACTCAGCATTTTCATTTTACTAAAAAGCTCTGCTGTCCAATATGGTAGTCATGTGTGTGTAGCCACTTCAACTTAAGTGAATAAACAGTAGATAAAATAAATAATTCAATTTTTAGTTACACTAACCACATTTCAAGTGTTTAATGGCTGTAACTACACGTAGCTAGTGCCTGCCATATAAGATAGTGCAGAAATATAGAACATTTTAATCATCACAGAAAGTTCCATTGGACAGCACTGAGATAATCAACTTTTCCTAGCCTACAGATTGTTTCTCAATCCATATTAAATTATTCAGACCACTATGGTTGTATTTTTTCTAGTAGATGACTGCTTACCAGACCCCAATAGTATGTAAATACATATAAAAATCTTAATATAGTTTTCAAAATTTTTAACTCACATTTATTTATTTTTAGCCCTATCTACTCTAGAGGCAACTCATGTTATCGTCATGCTACACCTTTGTGAGATTCACAAGAATAGATATAGCATGCTATTCTATGTACACAAGTACATACCTTGTTATATGCATTTTTACCACTCAGAAGACAGCATCCTTTATGAGTTGTTTCACACCTTGATTTTTTCACTTCATGTTATGTCTTGAACATCATTCTATAGTATATAATTAGACTGTATAATATTCCATTATATGAATATGTATGTTGTTTCTAATTGTTTGCTATTATAAATAATACTGCAAATAACATATATAATTTATACATATGTCATTTCATATTTGTAGAATTATATTTACAGGATACATTTCTGAAACAGGAATTGCTGTTTCTAGGTGATATAAATTTGAAGTTTGCTTGAAAATAGACAAATTTCCCATAATAGGGGTCATACCGATTTACATTTTGACTGTCAATGTGCCTGTACCTCCACACCATCACCAAGGGTGTATTATCTTTTATTGATTTGTTTTTTTGCCAA
>NW_007252934.1:123362-132692 GCF_000164805.1 Carlito syrichta
CCCCCCAGCGCGGTTGGTGGTGGGCTGGGGGATGGGGGTAGCGAAGTGATAGACTTTTGGGAACTCACGTTTCAGAGAATCTCACAAGTTCACCTATGCCGTCGCCATCTTGCCCCGTCCTCAATCCCGATTTACATTTTGACTGTCAATGTGCCTGTACCTCCACACCATCACCAAGGGTGTATTATCTTTTATTGATTTGTTTTTTTGCCAAACTTATTGGTGGAAAATTGTATATTCATGCAATTCTATTTTTGATTTATTTTATTATGAATGAGAAAGGCAGATTTTCATGTGTTTAATAATCATTTGATTAATTTTTTTGATGACCAAAGGAATATTTCTTTATATTTGAAGTCCTTTTAACTGGGATATGACTCATATTGACTCATCAAGGTAAATGTTCCCAGGGACATGATGTACTATATCAATATCCAACTTTAAGTCTTCTTTAAATTTAGAAATGTTCACTTGAATTTCATTCTTATAAATTTGTGCTGTTCAATTATTTCTATATTTCTTCTTTGAAGACTTCAATTAAGTATGTATTATACTACCTTTATATCTTTATCTATGCTCTGTCATTTTCTCTTAAATTAAAACTGTTTTTTAGTTTATTTTTAGCATCAATTTTCTGCTCCCATTTTTGTTCTTTTGATACTACCCATTTTCGTTTTGTTTCTTCCAATGTTGTCTTCGTTTAATGCATTTTATTTACTTCACATATTCCCAGAGTTGTTTAGTTCACATTTTATCTCCTTCTGTGTTAACATTTCATCCTTGAATACATATATTTCTGCTTTGTCTCCTTTTTAAAAAATAAGAATTGTTAATTATTTAATTTGGAGAGGCTGTCCCAAATGGGCTATTTTGTTACAATTGTTAACTGTTCTGTAGTCATTTTTTTCTCTTGGCTTTTTAAAATTTCTATTTTATATATTTCTTTCTACATTTTTTTCTTGTTTCATATAGATATTTTGATGTTTTTTATGTTCATTATTCAGCTTTCAAGGAAGTAAAATTTTCCTGGATGAGATATTGGTAGAACATTTATGTATTGGAGGAGTCAGCACAGGATTTCAGGATAACTGGAATTTTGTATCATCCTTGAGTTTGTAGGGAGTTCATATAGCATTCCCTTATCTCCAGCTTTGGGATTGTTTACAATGTAAGGTCTCTCTTCAGCTCTGTTGCTTTAGAGACAGATAGCTTCCCAAAAATATAACTTGACTGTGTCATTATTTTTTAAGCTCAGTCCTTATGTGCCTCTTCCCTCAGTGTGTGTACCACAGTCCAACTATTAAAAATAAATAATTTAGTAACTGCAATTCAGGTTTTGTTCCTCTCTTTCAAGAAAATACCTTTACTGCTTTTTTGTTTGCTTGTTTGTTTTTCCCTTAGACCTACTGCTATGAGTTCCTCTGTGTGATTTTTCTGCACGTGCTCTTACTTAGTACTCACTGTGTAAACAACCAACCCCTAGTTCTATTTTGTAGTTTGGCATTTTAGCTATTTTTTGTTTTTACCAAAAATGATGTTTGCATTTTGACTTTTTATTTTTACTCCTAGTAAAGGAAGAAGAAAACACCCACCTTACACCACTATCTTTAAATTGAGAAACTTATGCATTACTTTTTGAAATATTTTGTATTTTTTCAATTAAAAAAAAAAATCCCATTAAGGTTTGAGTCTTAATATTTCAGCCTGTACTGATTGTTTTTGTTTTGATCAAGCCCAATATTTCTGGTTGCTTAATTGTCACTTCCTCATAGAAATTTTACCAATACATCAAACGTACAATATTTAGAGATCAATTCATCTTCTTTTTTTCGCAAATCTTTTTTCTAGAATTATTAAACTTCCTCTTAGCAGTCTTCAATTATCACTGTGCTTTGCTCTTTTATATTCTTCTCACTCCACATATCTATAACTAGTTAATAATTTTTTTTTTTTTGAGTTGGAGTCTCACTCTGTTGCCCAGGCTGGAGTACAGTGGCAATCCTTTTGCCTCAGCCTTCCAAGTAGCCAGAACTACAGGCGTGCGCTACCCACGCCCAGCTAATTTTTGATTTTTTTTGTAGAGATGAGGTCTCGCCAAGTTGCCAAGGCTGATCTCGAACCCGCGGGCTCAGGCAATCCACTCACCTAGGCCTCCCACAAGTGCTGGGATTATAGACTGAGCCACCGAGCCCGGCCTAGTTAATAGTTTCAGTAACAACTAAGATATTTATTGAACTCCACTATATAGAAAGCAGTGTGCTGGGTGATAGTAATGACCCTGGTCTTTGGTTAAAGGCATCTCTGACTTGAGTTGTTATGTTTTTGAGGACCCTACATGTCATAAATCTACATTAAAAATTATTTAAATACTCACAGGAATTTCTCTCACTTAGGATCCAGAGCTCAGTATCTGCTCTTATGTTCTTATGGCTCAAGGTAATGCTCTTCGCATATTTTGCCCTACTACCTTGAAAGAAAAAGTGGTTTCTCCAAATGCCATGCAGATTGGTGGACTGCCAGATTGCCAATGTTGAATTTGATAATCTTTTTCGAGTATCTGGAGGATTTAAGCAGTAGATGGGTCTAAGAAAAGCAATACAAGTTATTTTAACTTGTCAATTTATTTCTCTCATATAGTATGAATAAAATACATTCTAATGTAGCCAACAATCATTTCCCACTAGGGCTGAGCATTAATTTTTGTTTCCTATTATTTATAATTCATGGCTCAGGAGATACTCTTAAACTAGCATATTATCATTGCTGCACATGGAGAATAAGGAAAAATTTTCAATATTAAGTAAATTATAGAACAATTAAATAAACATACTTATAGGTTTACCTATAACATGGTAGAGCCAATTTTTAATATTAACAACTAAGTGGAAGTTGATTGGTAACGTTTCAAAATTTTTATTTTTATAAAAATATTTTGTAGGAATAAGTTGCATTTTTAAAAATTAAATAAAAATGTTTAGCTTTATTAGAATAATATGTACTTTTGATTATTTTAGAAGACATAATATTTCTAAAAACAAATATGAACAGTAGCCTTCATTTATTTATATTTACTTTCTTGTACAATTTTGACAAAAATACATTCAAATTTTGAAAACCGTGTATAGCTTATACTTTTAACCCATTAGACCATCGATGTTAATAGAACACAAACTGTGAAAAACATCTTGATCAAGTAACATCATCTTCTTGAATTAAAGACAGAAAAAAATAAATGTATTGGAAAAACATATAGTACCAGTTTATGACTTCTGGATATTTTTATTTTACTATTTATCCAAACATTGCTGATCTATGCATAGAGTGCTCAGATGTGTAAAATAATAAGAAAATTTAACTGTCTTTTTAAATTTTGCTGACCTTTGGTCAGTCATGTCAAAACATAACCTTCATATACTTTAAATTTAAATTTTGTCATTTATAAACAAATTTACCAAGTTAAGGGGATACAACATATATTAAATCACCATTTCAAAGTCTAGTTTATTAACTTTTGTACATATAGGCAGATGATGTAGGGACATTTGTTTGTTGTTTTGCCCAGGGCTCCACCATGGATATGAAGGCACAGGTCCACTTGTAATGAGTTCATCTTCTGGCTTCCACCTTCTCACCTTATTCTCAGAGTATCTTAAAAACTTTATTTCTATTTCCATTCACACCACGTTCACTGAATTTTCCTTTTAAAGAGTCTCTAGTACAATGGAGTTACCATGCTTTATTAATACTTGAAATCTTTATAGCGTCTTTATATACAGTTATCACGTAGTAGGTAATTGTGAATTGGACTGAATTGAGTTGAAAGGAAAAAATAAATGAGAGAGAGGAGGCATCTGTCATGAGAAATAAATTAGTGGCTATCTAGGAAAGAAGCGTGATTGTGACTAGGAGAAGATCATTTGACTGCTGTAACTCTGTGAAAATTGCCTTAGAAATCATCTTGCATAATTTCCTGAAATATGAAGTAACAGGCTGAAGTTTCACATTCATATAACTCTCCTAAAACCCGAAAAGATTTAGCAGAGGACATTATTGTGTCAATCCAGGAAGTCTTATTTGTTATAGGTCTCGTCAGGAAAGATCTGGAAAGAATTTTCATCCTTAGGTGCTTTTCACAAATGAAAATCTTATCAATGTCTAACTTCCTGGCTATAGGATCACTTAAATAACTTTTTTAAAAAAGCTGTATGTGGGTTTACTTGCACCATATAAACCAAGCTTTCTCTTCTACACGTCTATCGTTAAATAAAATAAATGTACTAGGAAAAGCCAGAGGGACTTAGAGAAAATAGAGCAGTTGTCATTGTCATGGATAGGAAGACTAGACTAGTTCGAGAACAGAGTTTTGAAAAATCCTTTTGTGAGTGATCTATTTTCTGCTGAATGTATATTAGAAACCTTAGTTTGGAAACTGCTGTGTAGAAAAGAAAGCTTGGAACCTATTATAGACTGTGTTCCATTGCTAAGAAGATATGAAGAATATGTCATTTTTTTCATCTCTTAAGACAGGCATGTATTATTTCCTTATGTTTTCCTCATTCCATGACTGAAGGTCAAAGATTAACTCAATAATATTTTGAAATATTATAAGTTAAGGCTGGAGAAAAATTGTTATTAAATCTTTAAGAAAGATATTTTAATGTAAAATTTTAGGGGAATAAAATATAACCAGGGACTTCTGGCAAAATGGTGACGGGGCAACCTGGTCTATGAAACCCTCTGCAAAGGAGAACGTAGAGGGTCACTGGTTCTCTCCCTGGGGGCTGCGGACCCCAACATCGGCAGCTTGCTCTTCACACGGAGCTCAGCCATCGCCACTACTGGGGCATTGCAATGGTCTGGACAGTCACTGCAGCCGCAGACACAGCAGCGGCAGACACAGCAGCCGCTGGCGCTGCCGTGGCCTCCACGGTATCCGTAGTGCATTGCTCCACCCATGCTTGAGGTGATCCACAACTTCAGTCCTTGAAGCTCCTGCAGGCAAGATGTGCTGGGATCGCTGCCACCTCTGCTGCCACGGTGACATCCTGCCAGCCGTGGGTCTCCTCCCGTATGCCCTGAGGCAGGCTCCCATCTCCAGCCTCTGCCTGACTCCACCCTCCACCCTCACTAGGGCAAGCAGCTGAGATAGCACCACCTACTGGCGATTCAAGGTAACAACACCGAAACGGGAGAAACAAGCTTGAAAAACAGACACAGGCCAGATTTGAGTGGTGAACGGAAGGTGATCTGAACTGTCCTTCACAGCAGGCCAGAGGCAACTGACCCTAACTGTGAACTAATTTACCAGCTTGAAAAGAAAACTAGAAATCAGAGTTGAAAGGACATTGGACTTAAACAAAAAGTCTCAGAGTGTGCTCGATTGGTTCTGTTAGTTTAATGACTTAATTCTATTTCTACTATTTTGTTCCATTTTTTTTCTTTTCCTCTTCCTTTTCTTCTCTCCTTTCTGTAAACCATATCTTTGTTTAGAGGAACAGCACACCAATAAGGTGGTTGGTTAGCTTGTATGTTTGCATCATTGTATGTTTTTTTTTGTATGGGAGTTTGTTAGTCTGTAGCCGTGGTCTATTGTTTTTATCTGTTTCCATATAGGTCTCTCTCTCCATTTGTTGGTACACTCATCTGTTTCCCCCCCTTACTCCTCTCTTGCTCCACTCCCTCTTCCCCCCACTGCCTGCTCCATTCTCTTCTCTCTGTTAACCACATTTTTATTTCAGAGAGTAAACTTACAACCCCACTGCATGGACAGATTCCAAGGCAGTGGGAAGTGGGTTTCAGATTATCCATACACCTCTTGGCAAATACCAGGACCTGCAGATAGATTTTTGAATCATAGCTCCCCCCTTAAGTAAATTTCAAAACTGCAAAAAGGACCACATCCGACCTACAGTACAACTCCAGAATTGAACAAAGAGGACATACGTAAAGAATAGGAGATTGAACAAACAGAAGTAAAACCAATTCCTCTACTCCTGAATAACAGAATTAAAGAAGACAGTGATGTGGAGAGAAGGAAAAAGTGTGTGTGGGGAAACCGCACAAATGAAGAAAAACCAAAAGAAGAATATAGGTCTCACAGAGACCGCTGGGAGATCAGACACTGAGAAAACAGATTCTGGAACACAAACAATGAAGAGCCCTCAGAATAACTGGTCACATGCAACAAACCCAGACATCAAGACATTAATAGAGAGAATTTAAAAAATTAAGGAGAGACAAGAGGAAAATAGGAAGGAACTGATGTCAGAAATAACAGCAGTAAAGAATACTGTGATGGAAATAAATAACAAACTAATAAACATGGAAAACAGAATTATCCAAGCAGAAGAAAGAATCTCAGAGCTCGAAGACCAAAACACAGAACTAACCCAAACTGTCAAAAGCATAGAAAAGAAGCTCAAAAAGACAGAACAAAACCTTCAAGAGATGAATGATCACTTCAAGAGAC
The DNA here is from genome assembly GCF_000164805.1 of Carlito syrichta. Lineage (NCBI taxonomy): Eukaryota > Metazoa > Chordata > Mammalia > Primates > Tarsiidae > Carlito > Carlito syrichta. The sequence goes on from NW_007252934.1 coordinate 129,832, forward strand.
CGAACCTAAGAGTACTTGGCCTTCCTGAGGCTGAGAGAGAAACAGAGGCCACACTGGAACAAACATTTCATGAAACCATTCAAGAAAACTTCCCTCATCTTGTCAAGGATGAAAAAATTCAAACACAAGAGATTCAGAGAACCCCTGCAAGACAACAAATGAGAAGACCAACTCCCAGACATATAATAATTTGCCTAAACAAAGTAGGTATAAAAGGAAAAATCCTAATGGCTGTAAGAGAAAAAGATCAGACTACGTACCAGGGAAGACCAATTAGAATAGCAGCAGATTTATCTACAGAAACTGTCCAGGCTAGGAGAGCTTGGAGCCCTATCTTCAAAGTTCTAAAAGATAAACAATTTCAACTGAGAATAACCTACCCAGCCAAGCTAAGCTTCATCAGTGAGGGAGAATTGAAATCTTTCCCAGACATCCAATCCCTAAGAACCTACTCTGCCACAAGACCACTTCTACAAGAAACACTTAAGAAAGTATTGAACACAGAAGAAAAAAGAACAACAACGTTCTTCACAAGAGTACAGGCAAAAGATTAAAAACACACATGTTCCAACTCTAAAACCAAAAGAAAGACAACACACAAACAGGAAGAACAACAACTTTGTAATAACATTATGACAGGGATCAACTCTCACATTTCAATAATTAGTTTGAATGTGAACAGACTAAGTGCACCACTGAAAAGACATAGAATGGCAAAATGAATAAAATATCACCAGGCAACAGCTATTGCCTTCAAGAGAATCACCTCACTAGAAAAGACACTCACAGACTCAAAGTAAAAGGATGGGAAACAAATTTTCAGGTGAATGGAACACAAAAGAAAGGAGGAGTTGCGATCTTAATCTCAGACAAAATACCCTTTAAGCTATTAAAAATTAAAAAAGATACAGAAGGCCACTACATAATGATAAAACGCTCAATCCATCAACAAGAGATATCTATCCTAAACATATATGCACTGAACATAGTTGCACCAGCTTTTATAAAGCAACTCCTAGGTAAACTAAAAAAAGATATTGACTCCAATACCATCATAGCTAGGGACTTCAATACCCCACTCACAACCCTAGACAGATCATCAGGACAAAAAATCAGCAATGAGATCCGGAACCTCAATGTGACTCTTGATCAAATGGACTTAATTGGCACCTACTGAACCCTCCAAACACATTCTACTCATCACTGCATGGAACGTACTCTAAGATTGACCACATACTTGGCCATAAATCAAGCATAAGCAAATTTAAATGGACGGAAATTTTACCATGCACCTTCTTGGACCACAGTGGAATAAAAATAAACATTAACACCAACAATGTCCCCCCAAAACCCACAAAGACATGAACACTAAACAGCATGATGCTAAACAACTCCTGGGTCAATGATGAAATCAAAACAGAGATTAAAAGATACCTGGAAACAAATGAAAATGAAGAAACATCTTACCAAAATCTCTGGGATGCCATGAAAGCTGTAGTAAGAGGGGAATTTATATCCTTACAAACACACATGAAGAAAATGGAAGGATCAGAAATTAACAGCCTAAGAAACCATCTAAAGTAGCTGGAAAAGCAAGACCACAAAAATTCTAATTTCACCAGAAGAATCCAGATCACCAAAATAAAAGCCCAAATCCAGGACATAGAAAACAAGAAGATAATACAAAAAATCAATGAAACAAAAATCTGATTCTTCGAAAGGATAAACAAGATTGGTAGTCCCCTAGCTAGACTGACCAAGAAAAAGAGAGAAAAAGTCCAAATAAACACAATCAGAAACACAAAAGATGAAGTCACATCTGATCCTGAAGAAATACAAAAGATCATTAGAGACTACTAAGTACACGTGTATGTAAACAAACTTGAAAACCTTTTGGAAATGGAGGACTTTCTGTCATTACACAAGCTACCTAGGTTGAAGCAAGAAGAAATTGAGATCCTAAATTGACCAATAACAATCAAGGACATTGACTACATAGTAAGAAAACTACCTACAAAAAAAAAAAGCCCTGGACCAGATGGCTTTCCAGCAGAATTCTACAAGACATTTAAGGAGGAGCTTATACCAATCCTACTGAAGGTATTCCAGGCAATTGAGAAAGATGGGACTCTCCCCAAATCATTTTACGAAACTAACATCACATTGATACCCAAGCCAGGTAACGACCCAACAAAGAAAGAGAACTATGAGCCAATATCTTTGATGAACATAGATGCCAAAATTCTCAACAAGATCCTAGTGAACCGGATTCAACAACACATCTCAAAAATCATCCATCATGACTAAGAAGGCTTCATCCCTGGGATTCAAGGCTGGTTCCAACATTCATAAAACCATAAACGTAATTAAATACATCAACAGATGTAAAAACAAAAACCACATTATTATATCATTAGACACAGAAAAAGCTTTTGATAAAACCCTTGAACACCTAGGCACACGGGGAACATACCTTAAAATAGTAAAAGCCATCTACGAGAAACCCACAACCAGCATTTCCTAAACAGACAAAAACTGGAACCATTTCCCCCGAAAACTGAAACAAGACAAGGATGCCCACTCTCACCCCTCCTGTTCAATAAAGTATTGGAAGTCCTGACTAGAGCAATCAGAGAAGAGAAGGCAATCAGGGGTATTCAAATAGGAAAAGAGGAAGTCAAGCTATCTCTTTTTGCAGATGACATGATCGTGTACCTTGAAAACCCAAGAGAATCTGTTAAAAACCTCCTTACACTGATAAAGGACTTTGGCAAAGTCTCAGGATATAAAATAAATGTGCAAAAGACAATCACATTTCTTTACACCAATAATAAACAAACAGAAACCCAAATAAAAAGCAC